>NW_025750428.1:0-19257 GCF_021184085.1 Oncorhynchus gorbuscha | reverse complement strand
TTATCCACTGAAGGACTAGTACCAATCGGTTATCCACTGAATGTCATGTTTTGTCTTAGATTGTCTTGTCATTATGCTTTCCCTTCTGTTCGTTTCCCCCTGCTGGTCTTATTAGGTTCGTTCCCTTTTTCTATCCCTCTCTCTCCCCCTCCCTCTCTCTCCTCTCTCTATCGTTCCGTTCCTGCTCCCAGCTGTTCCTATTCCCCTAATCATCATTTAGTCTTCCCACACCTGTTCCTTATCTTTTCCCCTGATTAGAGTCCCTATTTCTTCCCTTGTTTTCCGTTCCTGTCCTGTCGGATCCTTATCTATTGTTCACCGTGCTGTGTCTATGTATTGCCCTGTCGTGTCGTGTTTCCCTCAGATGCTGCGTGGTGAGCAGGTGTCTGAGTCTGCTACGTTCAAGTGCCTTCCCGAGGCAACCTGCAGTTCTTGATCAAGTCTCCTGTCTGTTCTCGTCATTACGAGTAGTATTATGCCTTTTGTTTGTAAAGTAACTTTACTGGATTAAATACTCTGTTTTCGCCAAGTCGCTTTTGGGTCCTCATTCACCTGCATAACAGAAGGATCCGACCAAGGAATGGACCCAGCGACTACAGATGCTCGTAACACTGCCGTCGAGATCCAAGGAGCCATGCTCGGCAGACACGAGCAGGAATTGTCTGCTGCTCGCCATGCCGTGGAGAACCTGGCCGCTCAGGTTTCCGACCTCTCTGGACAGTTCCAGAGTCTTCGTCTCGTGCCACCTGTTACTTCCTGGCCTGCCGAGCCTCCGGAACCTAGGGTTAATAACCCACCTTGCTACTCCGGGCAGCCCACGGAGTGCCGCTCCTTTCTCACCCAGTGTGATATTGTGTTCTCTCTCCAACCCAACACATACTCTAGCGAGAGAGCTCGGGTTGCTTACGTCATTTCACTCCTTACTGGCCGGGCTCGAGAGTGGGGCACAGCTATCTGGGAGGCAAGGGCTGATTGTTCTAACAATTACCAGAACTTTAAAGAGGAGATGATTCGGGTTTTTGACCGTTCAGTTTTTGGTAGGGAGGCTTCTAGGGCCCTGGCTTCCCTATGCCAAGGTGATCGATCCATAACGGATTACTCTATAGAGTTTCGCACTCTTGCTGCCTCTAGTGACTGGAACGAGCCGGCGCTGCTCGCTCGTTTTCTGGAGGGACTCCACGCAGTGGTCAAAGATGAGATTCTCTCTCGGGAGGTTCCTTCCAGTGTGGACTCTTTGATTGCTCTCGCCATCCGCATAGAACGACGGGTAGATCTTCGTCACCAAGCTCGTGGAAGAGAGCTCGCGTCAACGGTGTTTCCCTGCTCCGCATCGCAACCATCTCCCTCCTCTGGCTCAGAGACTGAGCCCATGCAGCTGGGAGGTATTCGCATCTCGACCAAGGAGAGGGAACGGAGGATCACCAGCCGCCTGTGCCTCTATTGCGGATTTGATGGACATTTTGTCAATTCATGTCCAGTAAAAGGCCAGAGCTCATCAGTAAGCGGAGGGCTACTGGTGAGCGCTACTACTCAGGTCTCTTCATCTAGATCCTGTACTACTATGTCGGTCCATCTACGCTGGACCGGTTCGGGTGCTACATGCAGTGCCTTGATTGACTCTGGGGCTGAGGGTTGTTTCATGGACGAAGCATGGGCTCGGAAACATGACATTCCTTTCAGACAGTTAGACAAGCCTACGCCCATGTTTGCCTTAGATGGTAGTCATCTTCCCAGTATCAGATTTGAGACACTACCTTTAACTCTCACAGTATCTGGTAACCACAGTGAGACTATTTCTTTTTTGATTTTTCGTTCACCTTTTACACCTGTTGTTTTGGGTCATCCCTGGCTAGTATGTCATAATCCTTCTATTAATTGGTCTAGTAATTCTATCCTATCCTGGAACGTTTCTTGTCATGTGAAGTGTTTAATGTCTGCCATCCCTCCCATTTCTTCTGTCCCCACTTCTCAGGAGGAACCTGGCGATTTGACAGGAGTGCCGGAGGAATATCATGATCTGCGCACGGTCTTCAGTCGGTCCCGAGCCAACTCCCTTCCTCCTCACCGGTCGTATGATTGTAGTATTGATCTCCTTCCGGGGACCACTCCTCCTCGGGGTAGACTATACTCTCTGTCGGCTCCCGAACGTAAGGCTCTCGAGGATTATTTATCTGTGTCTCTTGACGCCGGTACCATAGTGCCTTCTTCCTCTCCGGCCGGGGCGGGGTTCTTTTTGTTAAGAAGAAGGACGGTACTCTGCGCCCCTGCGTGGATTATCGAGGGTTGAATGACATAACGGTTAAGAATCGTTATCCGCTTCCCCTTATGTCATCAGCCTTCGAGATTCTGCAGGGAGCCAGGTGCTTTACTAAGTTGGACCTTCGTAACGCTTACCATCTCGTGCGCATCAGAGAGGGGGGACGAGTGGAAAACGGCGTTTAACACTCCGTTAGGGCATTTTGAGTACCGGGTTCTGCCGTTTGGTCTCGCCAATGCGCCAGCTGTTTTTCAGGCATTAGTTAATGATGTTCTGAGAGACATGCTGAACATCTTTGTTTTTGTCTATCTTGACGATATCCTGATTTTTTCACCGTCACTCGAGATTCATGTTCAGCACGTTCGACGTGTTCTACAGCGCCTTTTAGAGAATTGTCTCTACGTAAAGGCTGAGAAGTGCTCTTTTCATGTCTCCTCCGTTACTTTTCTCGGTTCCGTTATTTCCGCTGAAGGCATTCAGATGGATTCCGCTAAGGTCCAAGCTGTCAGTGATTGGCCCGTTCCAAGGTCACGTGTCGAGTTGCAGCGCTTTTTAGGTTTCGCTAATTTCTATCGGCGTTTCATTCGTAATTTCGGTCAAGTTGCTGCCCCTCTCACAGCTCTTACTTCTGTCAAGACGTGTTTTAAGTGGTCCGGTTCCGCCCAGGGAGCTTTTGATCTTCTAAAGGAACGTTTTACGTCCGCTCCTATCCTCGTTACTCCTGACGTCACTAGACAATTCATTGTCGAGGTTGACGCTTCAGAGGTAGGCGTGGGAGCCATTCTATCCCAGCGCTTCCAGTCTGACGATAAGGTTCATCCTTGCGCTTATTTTCTCATCGCCTGTCGCCATCTGAGCGCAACTATGATGTGGGTAACCGTGAACTGCTCGCCATCCGCTTAGCCCTAGGCGAATGGCGACAGTGGTTGGAGGGGGCGACCGTTCCTTTTGTCGTTTGGACAGACCATAAGAACCTTGAGTACATCCGTTCTGCCAAACGACTTAATGCCCGTCAAGCTCGTTGGGCGTTGTTTTTCGCTCGTTTCGAGTTTGTGATTTCTTACCGTCCGGGTAGCAAAAACACCAAGCCTGATGCCTTATCCCGTCTGTTTAGTTCTTCTGTGGCTTCTACTGATCCCGAGGGGATTCTTCCTTATGGGCGTGTTGTCGGGTTGACAGTCTGGGGAATTGAAAGACAAGTTAAGCAAGCACTCACGCACACTGCGTCGCCGCGCGCTTGTCCTAGTAACCTCCTTTTCGTTCCTGTTTCCACTCGTCTGGCTGTTCTTCAGTGGGCTCACTCTGCCAAGTTAGCTGGTCATCCCGGTGTTCGAGGCACTCTTGCGTCTATTCGCCAGCGCTTTTGGTGGCCGACTCAGGAGCGTGACACGCGCCGTTTCGTGGCTGCTTGTTCGGACTGCGCGCAGACTAAGTCGGGTAACTCTCCTCCTGCCGGTCGTCTCAGACCGCTCCCCATTCCTTCTCGACCATGGTCTCACATCGCCCTAGACTTCATTACCGGTCTGCCTTTGTCTGCGGGGAAGACTGTGATTCTTACGGTTGTCGATAGGTTCTCTAGGGCGGCACATTTCATTCCCCTCGCTAAACTTCCTTCCGCTAAGGAGACGGCACAAATCATTATCGAGAATGTGTTCAGAATTCATGGCCTCCCGTTAGACGCCGTTTCAGACAGAGGCCCGCAATTCACGTCACAGTTTTGGAGGGAGTTCTGTCGTTTGATTGGTGCGTCCGTCAGTCTCTCTTCCGGGTTTCATCCCCAGTCTAACGGTCAAGCAGAGAGGGCCAATCAGACGATTGGTCGCATACTACGCAGCCTTTCTTTCAGAAACCCTGCGTCTTGGGCAGAACAGCTCCCCTGGGCAGAATACGCTCACAACTCGCTTCCTTCGTCTGCTACCGGGTTATCTCCGTTTCAGAGTAGTCTGGGTTACCAGCCTCCTCTGTTCTCATCCCAGCTTGCCGAGTCCAGCGTTCCCTCCGCTCAAGCGTTTGTCCAACGTTGTGAGCGCACCTGGAGGAGGGTGAGGTCTGCACTTTGCCGTTACAGGGCACAGACTGTGAGAGCCGCCAATAAACGCAGGATTAAGAGTCCAAGGTATTGTTGCGGCCAGAGAGTGTGGCTTTCCACTCGCAACCTTCCTCTTACGACAGCTTCTCGTAAGTTGACTCCGCGGTTCATTGGTCCGTTCCGTGTCTCCCAGGTCGTCAATCCTGTCGCTGTGCGACTGCTTCTTCCGCGACATCTTCGTCGCGTCCATCCTGTCTTCCATGTCTCCTGTGTCAAGCCCTTTCTTCGCACCCCCGTTCGTCTTCCCTCCCCTCCTCCCGTCCTTGTCGAGAGCGCACCTATTTACAAGGTACGTAAGATCATGGACATGCGTTCTCGGGGACGGGGTCACCAATACTTAGTGGATTGGGAGGGTTACGGTCCTGAGGAGAGGAGTTGGGTTCCGTCTCGGGACGTGCTGGACCGTTCACTTATTGATGATTTCCTCCGTTGCCGCCAGGATTCCTCCTCGAGTGCGCCAGGAGGCGCTCGGTGAGTGGGGGGTACTGTCATGTTTTGTCTTAGATTGTCTTGTCATTATGCTTTCCCTTCTGTTCGTTTCCCCCTGCTGGTCTTATTAGGTTCGTTCCCTTTTTCTATCCCTCTCTCTCCCCCTCCCTCTCTCTCCTCTCTCTATCGTTCCGTTCCTGCTCCCAGCTGTTCCTATTCCCTAATCATCATTTAGTCTTCCCACACCTGTTCCTTATCTTTTCCCCTGATTAGAGTCCCTATTTCTTCCCTTGTTTTCCGTTCCTGTCCTGTCGGATCCTTATCTATTGTTCACCGTGCTGTGTCTATGTATTGCCCTGTCGTGTCGTGTTTCCCTCAGATGCTGCGTGGTGAGCAGGTGTCTGAGTCTGCTACGTTCAAGTGCCTTCCCGAGGCAACCTGCAGTTCTTGATCAAGTCTCCTGTCTGTTCTCGTCATTACGAGTAGTATTATGCCTTTTGTTTGTAAAGTAACTTTACTGGATTAAATACTCTGTTTTCGCCAAGTCGCTTTTGGGTCCTCATTCACCTGCATAACACTGAAGGCCTAGGACCAATCGGTTATCCACTGAAGGACTAGTACCAATCGGTTACCCACTGAAGGCCTAGGACCAATAGGTTATCCACTGAAGGCCTAGGACCAATCGGTTATCCACTGAAGGACTAGTACCAATAGGTTATCCACTGAAGGTCCAATAGGTTATCCACTGAAGAACCAATAGGTTATCCACTGAAGGCCCAATAGGTTATCCACTGAAGGACTAGGACCCATATGTTATACACTGAAGGTCTAGAACCAATAGGTTATCCACTGAAGGACTAGGACCAATATGTTATACACTGAAGGTCCAATACGTTATCCACTGAAGGCCTAGGACCAATAGGTTATCCACTGAAGGACCAATAGGTTATCCACTGAAGACCTAGGACCAATAGGTTATCCACTGAAGGACCAATAGGTTATACACTGAAGGACTAGGACCAATAGGTTATCAACTGAAGGACTAGGACCAATAGGTTATCCACTGAAGGACTAGTACCAATAGGTTATCCACTGAAGGACTAGGACCAATAGGTTATCCACTGAAGGACTAGGACCAATAGGTTATCCACTGAAGGACTAGGACCAATAGGTTTTCCACTGAAGGACCAATCGGTTATTCACTGAAGGACTAGTACCAATAGGTTATCCACTGAAGGACTAGGACCAATAGGTTATCCACTGAAGGACTAGGACCAATAGGTTATCCACTGAAGGACTAGGACCAATAGGTTATCCACTGAAGGACTAGGACCAATAGGTTATCCACTGAAGGACCAATCGGTTATCCACTGAAGGCCTAGGACCAATAGGTTATCCACTGAAGGACTAGGACCAATAGGTTATCCACTGAAGGACCAATAGGTTATCCAATGAAGGTCTAGAACCAATAGGTTATCCACTGAAGGACTAGGACCAATAGGTTATCCACTGAAGGACTAGGACCAATAGGTTATCCACTGAAGGACTAGGACCAATAGGTTATCCACTGAAGGACCAATCGGTTATCCACTGAAGGCCTAGGACCAATAGGTTATCCACTGAAGGACTATGACCAATAGGTTATCCACTGAAGGTCTATGACCAATAGGTTATCCACTGAAGGTCCAATAGGTTATCCACTGAATGACTATGACCAATAGGTTATCCACTGAAGGTCCAATAGGTTATCCACTGAAGGTCCAGTAGGTTATCCACTGAAGGCCTAGGTCCAATAGGTTGTCCACTGAAGGACTAGGACCAATAGGTTATCCACTGAAGGTCTAGGACCAATAGGTTATCCACTGAAGGTCCAATAGGTTATCCACTGAAGGACTAGGTCCAATAGGTTATCCACTGAAGGTCCAATAGGTTATCCACTGAAGGTCCAGTAGGTTATCCACTGAAGGCCTAGGTCCAATAGGTTGTCCACTGAAGGACTAGGACCAATAGGTTATCCACTGAAGGTCTAGGACCAATAGGTTATCCACTGAAGGTCCAATAGGTTATCCACTGAAGGTCTGGGACCAATAGGTTATCCACTGAAGGTCCAATAGGTTATCCACTGAAGGACTATGCCCAATAGGTTATCCACTGAAGGACTATGACCAATAGGTTATCCACTGAAGGCCCAATAGGTTAATTTAGGACCAATTTATTTGAGCTTTTACGCTCGTAGCTGAAACGGCATTTCACCACCGGGTGGCAGCAGAGTGTACTTTATGTGAGTAGAAGCTGGGCTTGAGCGCTCCATTTGAGAGAAGAAAAACATCGATATGGAGACAGGCGAACCACGATAAGGAGAGGATGAGGATGATGATGCACGGGAAGACGCGGGGGAGGAGAGCCGCAGGCCGTGTAACTCGAGGTATTTTAGGTTGATCTGTTCAGTCAGTTGGACAGTTGTTTTTAGATCAAAACATCAAATCAAATGTGATTGGTTGACCAAACACAGATTTAGCAGATCTTATTGGTTGACCAAACACAGATTTAACAGATGTTATTGGTTGACCAAACACAGATTTAACAGATGTTATTGGTTGACCAAACACAGATTTAACAGATGTTATTGGTTGACCAAACACAGATTTAACAGATCTTATTGGTTGACCAAACACAGATTTAACAGATGTTATCGCGTTATTTTTTTCCTAGCTCCAACAGTGCAGTAATAACAATACACACCAATACACACAGACAATACACACAGACAATACACACAGACAAAACACACAGACAATACACACCAATACACACAGACAATACACACCAATACACACAGACAATACACACCAATACACACAGACAATACACACAGACAATACACACAGACAATACACACAGACAATACACACCAATACACACAGACAATACACATCAATACACACAGACAATACACACAGACAATACACACAGATAATACACACAGACAATACACACAGACAATACACACCAATACACACCAATACACACAGACAATACACACAGACAATACACACCAATACACACAGACAATACACACCAATACACACAGACAATACACACCAATACACACAGACAATACACACCAATACACACAGACAATACACACCAATACACACAGACAATACACACAGACGATACACACAGACAATACACACCAATGCACACAGACAATACACACCAATACACACAGACAATACACACCAATACACACAGGCAATACACATCAATACACACAGACAATACACACCAATACACACAGACAATACACACAGACAATACACACAGACAATACACACAGACAATACACACAGACAATACACACCAATACACACAGACAATACACACCAATACACACAGACAATACACACAGACAATACACACAGACAATAAACACAGACAATACACACAGACAATAAACACAGACAATACACACAGACAATACACACCAATACACACAGATCCCACAAAAATACAAATAAAATAATGAAGAAGCCTATAAATATTATAACACTGCTTCCAAAACAACAAACATCCAGTAGTTACATAGGATGGTGTGTATAGACAGTAGTTATATAGGATGGTGTGTATAGACAGTAGTTACATAGGATGGTGTGTATAGACAGTAGTTATATAGGATGGTGTGTATAGACAGTAGTTACATAGGATGGTGTGTATAGACAGTAGTTATATAGGATGGTGTGTACAGACAGTATAGACAGTAGTTATATAGGATGGTGTGTATAGACAGTAGTTATATAGGATGGTGTGTATAGACAGTAGTTATATAGGATGGTGTGTATAGACAGTAGTTATATAGGATGGTGTGTATAGACAGTAGTTATATAGGATGGTGTGTATAGACAGTAGTTATATAGGATGGTGTGTATAGACAGTATAGACAGTAGTTATATAGGATGTGTGTATAGACAGTAGTTATATAGGATGGTGTGTATAGACCGTATAGACAGTAGTTATATAGGATGGTGTGTATAGACAGTAGTTATATAGGATGGTGTGTCCAGACAGTAGTTATATAGGATGGTGTGTCCAGACAGTAGTTATATAGGATGGTGTGTATAGACAGTATAGACAGTAGTTATATAGGATGGTGTGTATAGACAGTAGTTATATAGGATGGTGTGTATAGACAGTAGTTATATAGGATGGTGTGTCCAGACAGTAGTTATATAGGATGGTGTGTATAGACAGTATAGACAGTAGTTATATAGGATGGTGTGTATAGACAGTAGTTATATAGGATGGTGTGTATAGACAGTAGTTATATAGGATGGTGTGTATAGACAGTATAGACAGTAGTTATATAGGATGGTGTGTATAGACAGTAGTTATATAGGATGGTGTGTATAGACAGTAGTTATATAGGATGGTGTGTATAGACAGTAGTTATATAGGATGGTGTGTATAGACAGTAGTTATATAGGATAGTGTGTATAGACAGTAGTTATATAGGATGGTGTGTATAGACAGTAGTTATATAGGATGGTGTGTATAGACAGTAGTTATATAGGATGGTGCATATAGACAGTAGTTATATAGGATGGTGTGTATAGACAGTATAGACAGTAGTTATATAGGATGGTGTGTATAGACAGTAGTTATATAGGATGGTGTGTATAGACAGTATAGACAGTAGTTATATAGGATGGTGTGTATAGACAGTATAGACAGTAGTTATATAGGATGTGTGTATAGACAGTAGTTATATAGGATGGTGTGTATAGACCGTATAGACAGTAGTTATATAGGATGGTGTGTATAGACAGTAGTTATATAGGATGGTGTGTCCAGACAGTAGTTATATAGGATGGTGTGTCCAGACAGTAGTTATATAGGATGGTGTGTATAGACAGTATAGACAGTAGTTATATAGGATGGTGTGTATAGACAGTAGTTATATAGGATGGTGTGTATAGACAGTAGTTATATAGGATGGTGTGTCCAGACAGTAGTTATATAGGATGGTGTGTATAGACAGTATAGACAGTAGTTATATAGGATGGTGTGTATAGACAGTAGTTATATAGGATGGTGTGTATAGACAGTAGTTATATAGGATGGTGTGTATAGACAGTAGTTATATAGGATGGTGCATATAGACAGTAGTTATATAGGATGGTGTGTATAGACAGTATAGACAGTAGTTATATAGGATGGTGTGTATAGACAGTAGTTATATAGGATGGTGTGTATAGACAGTATAGACAGTAGTTATATAGGATGGTGTGTATAGACAGTATAGACAGTAGTTATATAGGATGTGTGTATAGACAGTAGTTATATAGGATGGTGTGTATAGACCGTATAGACAGTAGTTATATAGGATGGTGTGTATAGACAGTAGTTATATAGGATGGTGTGTCCAGACAGTAGTTATATAGGATGGTGTGTCCAGACAGTAGTTATATAGGATGGTGTGTATAGACAGTATAGACAGTAGTTATATAGGATGTGTGTATAGACAGTAGTTATATAGGATGGTGTGTATAGACCGTATAGACAGTAGTTATATAGGATGGTGTGTATAGACAGTAGTTATATAGGATGGTGTGTCCAGAGTAGTTATATAGGATGGTGTGTCCAGACAGTAGTTATATAGGATGGTGTGTATAGGCAGTATAGACAGTAGTTATATAGGATGGTGTGTATAGACAGTAGTTATATAGGATGGTGTGTATAGACAGTAGTTATATAGGATGGTGTGTCCAGACAGTAGTTATATAGGATGGTGTGTATAGACAGTATAGACAGTAGTTATATAGGATGGTGTGTATAGACAGTAGTTATATAGGATGGTGTGTATAGACAGTAGTTATATAGGATGGTGTGTATAGACAGTATAGACAGTAGTTATATAGGATGGTGTGTATAGACAGTAGTTATATAGGATGGTGTGTATAGACAGTAGTTATATAGGATGGTGTGTATAGACAGTAGTTATATAGGATGGTGTGTATAGACAGTAGTTATATAGGATAGTGTGTATAGACAGTAGTTATATAGGATGGTGTGTATAGACAGTAGTTATATAGGATGGTGTGTATAGACAGTAGTTATATAGGATGGTGTGTATAGACAGTAGTTATATAGGATGGTGTGTATAGACAGTAGTTATATAGGATGGTGCATATAGACAGTAGTTATATAGGATGGTGTGTATAGACAGTATAGACAGTAGTTATATAGGATGGTGTGTATAGACAGTAGTTATATAGGATGGTGTGTATAGACAGTATAGACAGTAGTTATATAGGATGGTGTGTATAGACAGTATAGACAGTAGTTATATAGGATGGTGTGTATAGACAGTAGTTATATAGGATGGTGTGTATAGACAGTAGTTATATAGGATGGTGTGTATAGACAGTAGTTATATAGGATGGTGTGTATAGACAGTAGTTATATAGGATAGTGTGTATAGACAGTAGTTATATAGGATGGTGTGTATAGACAGTAGTTATATAGGATGGTGTGTATAGACAGTAGTTATATAGGATGGTGTGTATAGACAGTAGTTATATAGGATGGTGTGTATAGACAGTAGTTACATAGGATGGTGTGTATAGACAGTAGTTATATAGGATGGTGTGTATAGACAGTAGTTATATAGGATGGTGTGTATAGACAGTAGTTACATAGGATGGTGTGTATAGACAGTAGTTATATAGGATGGTGTGTATAGACAGTAGTTATATAGGATGGTGTGTATAGACAGTAGTTATATAGGATGGTGTGTATAGACAGTAGTTATATAGGATGGTGTGTATAGACAGTAGTTATAGAGGATGGTGTGTATAGACAGTAGTTATATAGGATGGTGTGTATAGACAGTAGTTATATAGGATGGTGTGTATAGACCGTAGTTATATAGGATGGTGTGTATAGACAGTAGTTATATAGGAGGGTGTGTATAGACAGTAGTTATATAGGATGGTGTGTATAGACAGTAGTTATATAGGATGGTGTGTATAGACAGTAGTTATATAGGATGGTGTATATAGACAGTATAGACAGTAGTTATATAGGATGGTGTGTATAGACAGTAGTTATATAGGATGGTGTGTATAGACAGTAGTTATATAGGATGGTGTGTATTGGCAGTATATACAGTAGTTATATAGGATGGTGTGTATAGACAGTAGTTATATAGGATGGTGTGTATAGACAGTAGTTATATAGGAGGGTGTGTATAGACAGTAGTTATATAGGATGGTGTGTATAGACAGTAGTTATATAGGGTGGTGTGTATAGACAGTAGTTATATAGGATGGTGTCTATAGACAGTAGTTACATAGGATGGTGTGTATAGACAGTAGTTATATAGGATGGTGTGTATAGACAGTAGTTATATAGGATGGTGTGTCCAGACAGTAGTTATATAGGATGGTGTGTATAGACAGTAGTTATATAGGATGGTGTGTCCAGACAGTAGTTATATAGGATGGTATGTATAGACAGTAGACAGTAGTTATATAGGATGGTGTGTATAGACAGTAGTTATATAGGATGGTGTGTATAGACAGTAGTTATATAGGATGGTGTGTCCAGACAGTAGTTATATAGGATGGTGTGTATATACAGTAGTTATATAGGATGGTGTGTATAGACAGTAGTTATATAGGATGGTGTGTATAGACAGTAGTTATATAGGATGGTGTGTATAGACAGTAGTTATATAGGATGGTGTGTATAGACAGTATAGACAGTAGTTATATAGGGTGGTGTGTATAGACAGTAGTTATATAGGATGGTGTGTATAGACAGTAGTTATATAGGATGGTGTGTATAGACAGTAGACAGTAGTTATATAGGATGGTGTGTATAGACAGTAGTTATATAGGATGGTGTGTATAGACAGTATAGACAGTAGTTATATAGGATGGTGTGTATAGACAGTAGTTATATAGGATGGTGTGTATAGACTGTAGTTATATAGGATGGTGTGTATAGACAGTAGTTATAGAGGATGGTGTGTATAGACAGTAGTTATATAGGATGGTGTGTATAGACAGTATAGACAGTAGTTATATAGGATGGTGTGTATAGACAGTAGTTATATAGGATGGTGTGTATAGACAGTAGTTATATAGGATGGTGTGTATAGACAGTATAGACAGTAGTTATATAGGATGGTGTGTATAGACTGTAGTTATATAGGATGGTGTGTATAGACTGTAGTTATATAGGATGGTGTGTATAGACAGTAGTTATATAGGATGGTGTGTATAGACAGTAGTTATATAGGATGGTGTGTATAGACAGTAGTTATATAGGATGGTGTGTATAGACAGTAGTTATATAGGATGGTCTGTATAGACAGTATAGACAGTAGTTATATAGGATGGTGTGTATAGACAGTATAGACAGTAGTTATATAGGATGGTGTGTATAGACAGTAGTTATATAGGATGGTGTGTATAGACAGTAGTTATATAGGATGGTGTCTATAGACAGTAGTTATATAGGATGGTGTGTATAGACAGTAGTTATATAGGATGGTGTGTACAGACAGTATAGACAGTAGTTATAAAATCATCACTTAAAAACTGCATTTTGTGTTTCCTTGGGTTAGTCAAAATCATCACTTGGGTTATCATTGTGTAATATTTAAATTAGTTTCATGGGTTCGACCTGGGTTGGGCAAAACTAAACATGGCGGTGTTCGCCTTAGCAATCTCACTAGGATAAAGACCACCTCCATTCCTGTCATTACTGAAAGAGATCATGATACCTCACATCTCAAAATAGGGCTACTTAATGTTAGATCCCTTACTTCAAAGGCAATTATAGTCAATGAACTAATCACTGATCATAATCTTGATGTGATTGGCCTGACTGAAACATGGCTTAAGCCTGATGAATTTACTGTGTTAAATGAGGCCTCACCTCCTGGCTACACTAGTGACCATATCCCCCGTGCATCCCGCAAAGGCGGAGGTGTTGCTAACATTTACGATAGAAAAATTTCAATTTACAAAAAAAAAATGACGTTTTCGTCTTTTGAGCTTCTAGTCATGAAATCTGTGCAGCCTACTCAATCACTTTTTATAGCTACTGTTTACAGGCCTCCTGGGCGATATACAGCGTTTCTCACTGAGTTCCCTGAATTCCTATCGGACCTTGTCGTCATTGCAGATAATATTCTAATCTTTGGTGACTTTAATATTCACATGGAAAAGTCCACAGACCCACTCCAAAAGGCTTTTGGAGCCATCATCGACTCAGTGGGTTTTGTCCAACATGTCTCTGGACCCACTCACTCTCACAGTCATACGCTGGACCTAGTTTTGTCCCATGGAATAAATGTTGTGGATCTTAATGTTTTTCCTCATAATCCTGGACTATCAGACCACCATTTTATTACGTTTGCAATTGCAACAAATAATCTGCTCAGACCCCAACCAAGGAACATCAAAAGTCGTGCTATAAATTCACAGACAACACAAAGATTCCTTGATGCCCTTCCAGACTCCCTCTGCCTACCCAAGGACGCCAGAGGACAAAAATCCGTTAACCACCTAACTGAGGATCTCAATTTAACCTTGCGCAATACCCTAGATGCAGTTGCACCCCTAAAAACTAAAAAAATGTCTCATAAGAAACTAGCTCCCTGGTACACAGAAAATACCCGAGCTCTGAAGCAAGCTTCCAGAAAATTGGAACGGAAATGGCGCCACACCAAACTGGAAGTCTTCCGACTAGCTTGGAAGGATGGTACCGTGCAGTACCGAAGAGCCCTTACTGCTGCTCGATCGTCCTATTTTTCTAACTTAATTGAGGAAAATAAGAACAATCCGAAATTCCTTTTTGATACTGTGGCAAAGCTAACTAAAAAGCAGCATTCCCCAAGAGAGGATGACTTGCACTTTAGCAGTGATAAATTCATGAACTTCTTTGAGGAAAAGATTATGATTATTAGAAAGCAAATTACGGACTCCTCTTTAAACCTGCGTATTCCTCCAAACCTCAGTTGTCCTGAGTCTGCACAACTCTGCCAGGACCTAGGATCAAGAGAGACGCTCAAGTGTTTTAGTACTATATCTCTTGACACAATGATGAAAATAATCATGGCCTCTAAACCTTCAAGCTGTATACTGGACCCTATTCCAACTAAACTACTGAAAGAGCTGCTTCCTGTGCTTGGCCCTCCTATGTTGAACATAATAAACGGCTCTCTATCCACTGGATGTGTACCAAACTCACTAAAAGTGGCAGTAATAAAGCCTCTCTTGAAAAAGCCAAACCTTGACCCAGAAAATATAAAAAACTATCGGCCTATATCGAATCTTCCATTCCTCTCAAAGATTTTAGAGAAGGCTGTTGCGCAGCAACTCACTGCCTTCCTGAAGACAAACAATGTATACGAAATGCTTCAGTCTGGTTTTAGACCCCATCATAGCACTGAGACGGCACTTGTGAAGGTGGTAAATGACATTTTGATGGCATTGGACCGAGGCTCTGCATCTGTCCTCGTGCTCCTAGACCTTAGTGCTGCTTTTGATACCATCGATCACCACATTCTTTTGGAGAGATTGGAAACCCAAATTGGTCTACACGGACATGTTCTGGCCTGGTTTAGGTCTTATCTGTCGGAAAGATATCAGTTTGTCTCTGTGAATGGTTTGTCCTCTGACAAATCAACTGTACATTTCGGTGTTCCTCAAGGTTCTGTTTTAGGACCACTATTGTTTTCACTATATATTTTACCTCTTGGGGATGTTATTCGAAAACATAATGTAAACTTTCACTGCTATGCGGATGACACACAGCTGTACATTTCAATGAAACATGGTGAAGCACCAAAATTGCCCTCGCTAGAAGCATGTGTTTCAGACATAAGGAAGTGGATGGCTGCAAACTTTCTACTATTAAACTCGGACAAAACAGAGATGCTTGTTCTAGGTCCCAAGAAACAAAGAGATCTTCTGTTGAATCTGACAATTAATCTTAATGGTTGTACAGTCGTCTCAAATAAAACTGTGAAGGACCTCGGCGTTACTCTGGACCCTGATCTCTCTTTTGAAGAACATATCAAGACCATTTCGAGGACAGCTTTTTTCCATCTACGTAACATTGCAAAAATCAGAACCTTTCTGTCCAAAAATGATGCAGAAAAATTAATCCATGCTTTTGTCACTTCTAGGTTAGACTACTGCAATGCTCTATTTTCCGGCTACCCGGATAAAGCACTAAATAAACTTCAGTTAGTGCTAAATATGGCTGCTAGAATCCTGACTAGAACCAAAAAATTTGATCATATTACTCCAGTGCTAGCCTCTCTACACTGGCTTCCTGTCAAGGCAAGGGCTGATTTCAAGGTTTTACTGCTAACCTACAAAGCATTACATGGGCTTGCTCCTACCTACCTCTCTGATTTGGTCCTGCCGTACATACCTACACGTGCTCTACGGTCACAAGACGCAGGCCTCCTAATTGTCCCTAGAATTTCTAAGCAAACAGCTGGAGGCAGGGCTTTCTCCTATAGAGCTCCATTTTTATGGAACGGTCTGCCTACCCATGTCAGAGACGCAAACTCGGTCTCAACCTTTAAGTCTTTACTGAAGACTCATCTCTTCAGTGGGTCATATGATTGAGTGTAGTCTGGCCCAGGAGTGGGAAGGTGAACGGAAAGGCTCTGGAGCAACGAACCGCCCTTGCTGTCTCTGCCTGGCCGGTTCCCCTTTTCCACTGGGATTCTCTGCCTCTAACCCTGTTACGGGGCTGAGTCACTGGCTTGCTGGGGCTCTCTCGTGCCGTCCCTGGGGGTGCGTCACCTGGGTGGGTTGATTCACTGTTGTGGTCGGCCTGTCTGGGTTTCCTCCCCCCTTGGGTTGTACCGTGTCGGAGATCTTTGTGGGCTATACTCGGCCTTGTCTCAGGATGGTAAGTTGGTGGTTGAAGATTTCCCTCTAGTGGTGTGGGGGCTGTGCTTTGGCAAAGTGGGTGGGGTTATATCCTTCCTGTTTGGCCCTGTCCGGGGGTGTCCTCGGATGGGGCCACAGTGTCTCCTGACCCCTCCTGTCTCAGCCTCCAGTATTTATGCTGCAGTAGTTTATGTGTCGGGGGGCTAGGGTCAGTTTGTTTATCTGGAGTACTTCTCCTGTCCTATTCGGTGTCCTCTGTAAATCTAAGTGTGCGTTCTCTAATTCTCTCCTTCTCTCTTTCTTTCTCTCTCTCGGAGGACCTGAGCCCTAGGACCATGCCCCAGGACTACCTGACATGATGACTCCTTGCTGTCCCCAGTCCACCTGGCCATGCTGCTGCTCCAGGTTCAACTGGCCTGGGCCCTAGGACCATGTCCCAGGACTACCTGACATGAGGACTCCTTGCTGTCCCCAGTCCACCTGGCCATGCTCCTGCTCCAGTTTCAACTGTTCTGCCTTACTATTATTCAACCATGCTGGTCATTTATGAACATTTGAACATCTTGGCCACGTTCTGTTATAATCTCCACCCGGCACAGCCAGAAGAGGACTGGCCACCCCACATATGCTCTCTCTAATTCTCTCTTTCTTTCTCTCTCTCGGAGGACCTGAGCCCTAGGACCGTGCCCCAGGACTACCTGACATGATGGCTCCTTGCTGTCCCCAGTCCACCTGACTGTGCTGCTGCTCCAGTTTCAACTGTTCTGTCTTATTATTATTTGACCATGCTGGTCATTTATGAACATTTGAACATCTTGGTCATGTTCTGTTATAATCTCTACCCGGCACAGCCAGAAGAGGACTGGCCACCCCACATAGCCCGGTTCCTCTCTAGGTTTCTTCCTAGGTTTTGGCCTTTCTAGGGAGTTTTTCCTAGCCACCGTGCTTTTACACCTGCATTGTTTGCTGTTTGGGGTTTTAGGCTGGGTTTCTGTACAGCACTTTGAGATATCAGCTGATGTACGAAGGGCTATATAAATAAATTTGATTTGATTTGATTTGATTTGATTTGATGATCTGAAACATTTAAATGTGACAAATGAACTCCGGACGTAGAGGAGAAGGGTAGTTACCCACTGTAGAGGAGAAGGGTAGCTACCCACTGTAGAGGAGAAGGGTAGCTACCCACTGTAGAGGAGAAGGGTAGTTACCCAATGTAGAGGAGAAGGGTAGTTACCCACTGTAGAGGAGAAGGGTAGTTACCCACTGTAGAGGAGAAGGGTAGTTACCCACTGTAGATGAGAAGGGTAGCTACCCACTGTAGATGAGAAGGGTAGTTACCCACTGTAGAGGAGAAGGGTAGTTACCCACTGTAGAGGAGAAGGGTAGTTACCCACTGTAGAGGAGAAGGGTAGTTACCCACTGTAGAGGAGAAGGGTAGTTACCCACTGTAGAGGAGAAGGGTAGTTACCCACTGTAGAGGAGAAGGGTAGTTACCCACTGTAGAGGAGAAGTAGATGAAGGGTAGTTACCCACTGTAGAGGAGAAGGGTAGTTACCCACTGTAGAGGAGAAGGGTAGTTACCCACTGTAGAGGAGAAGGGTAGTTACCCACTGTAGAGGAGAACCCACTGTAGGTAGTTACCCACTGTAGAGGAGAAGGGTAGTTACCCACTGTAGAGGAGAAGGGTAGTTACCCACTGTAGAGGAGAAGGGTAGTTACCCACTGTAGAGGAGAAGGGTAGTTACCCACTGTAGAGGAGAAGGGTAGTTACCCACTGTAGAGGAGAAGGGTAGTTACCCACTGTAGAGGAGAAGGGTAGTTACCCACTGTAGAGGAGAAGGGTAGTTACCCACTGTAGAGGAGAAGGGTAGTTACCCACTGTAGAGGAGAAGGGTAGTTACCCACTGTAGAGGAGAAGGGTAGTTACCCACTGTAGAGGAGAAGGGTAGTTACCCACTGTAGATGAGAAGGGTAGTTACCCACTGTAGAGGAGAAGGGTAGTTACCCACTGTAGAGGAGAAGGGTAGTTACCCACTGTAGAGGAGAAGGGTAGCTACCCACTGTAGATGAGAAGGGTAGTTACCCACTGTAGAGGAGAAGGGTAGTTACCACTGTAGAGGAGAAGGGTAGTTACCCACTGTAGAGAGAAGGGTAGCTACCCACTGTAGAGGAGAAGGGTAGTTACCCACTGTAGAGGAGAAGGGTAGTTACCCACTGTAGATGAGAAGGGTAGTTACCCACTGTAGAGGAGAAGGGTAGTTACCCACTGTAGAGGAGAAGGGTAGTTACCCACTGTAGAGGAGAAGGGTAGTTACCCACTGTAGAGGAGAAGGGTAGTTACCCACTGTAGAGGAGAAGGGTAGTTACCCACTGTAGACCCACTGTAGAGAGAAGGGTAGTTACCCACTGTAGAGGAGAAGGGTAGTTACCCACTGTAGAGGAGAAGGGTAGTTACCCACTGTAGAGGAGAAGGGTAGTTACCCACTGTAGAGGAGAAGGGTAGTTACCCACTGTAGAGGAGAAGGGTAGTTACCCACTGTAGAGGAGAAGGGTAG
>NW_025750427.1:12500-19258 GCF_021184085.1 Oncorhynchus gorbuscha | reverse complement strand
CCTCCTGTCCTCTATAACTACCCATTATTAAACCTCCTGTCCTCTATAACCTCCTGTCCTCTATAACTGTCCATTATTAAACCTCCTGTCCTCTATAACTGTCCATTATTAAACCTCCTGTCCTCTATAACTGCCCATTATTAAACCTCCTGTCCTCTATAACCTCCTGTCCTCTATAACTGTCCATTATTAAACCTCCTGTCCTCTATAACTGTCCATTATTAAACCTCCTGTCCTCTATAACTGTCCATTATTAAACCTCCTGTCCTCTATAACTGTCCATTATTAAACACTCTCCATGTGTTTTTCTTAAGGTTGCAAAATTATGTGTCTCCCAAAATTCCTGGTTTCCCAGAAATCCTGGTTAGAAGATCCCTGAATTTACGGGAATTAGCTGGACATCCTGTATCCAAGATCCCTGAAAACCAGGGAATTATGGGAAAGTTTCCTGAAATGTTTGCAACCCTATTTAGTAGTCTGTCTGGCTTGCTCTGTAAAAACCCCACTCGTGCTCTCCAGCTTCAGGGAAAGCAGACCAAAGTTCCCCCTGAGACGCTAAAGCTGATTCAGAAGGGGTTTGGGTTAAATGAAGACATATTTCAGATGAATGCATTCAGTTGTACAACTGACTAGGTATCTCCATGACAACTGACCTGTGTAGCTCCATGACAACTGAACGCCAGGTATCCTCCTTCTGTCCTCCGTAGACCTAACCTCATAGTTGAATGTTCCACATGACCGTATCTCCATGATAAAACGTCTGACTAGGTATCTCCATGACAACTGACTAGGTATCTCCATGACAACTGACTAGGTATCCTCCTGTCCTCCGTGTGAAAGTCTAACCTCCATAGTTGAGGTTCCATACACGTATCTCCATGACAACTGACTAGGTATCTCCATGACAACTGACTAGGTATCCCTCCTGTCCTCCATGTGAAAGTCTAACCTCATAGCTGAGGTTCCATACTCTATCTCCATGACAACTGACAACTGACTAGGTACCTCCCACAACCTGACAACCCTGACCATGACCAGGACAATATATATATATGTCAAATTAGAAATGATCAATGGGTAACTACGGGTAACCACGTCAGTGTTGTTAACCAACGCAACTGTAACCAGAGGCAACCAACCCTTCACCAACATGACTAACCCACAGCCGGCGGCATGTGTGGTTGCCATGGTAACAGCTGATCAAGGCGAATGATCGCGGATGGGAAGCTCCTCCGTCAGATGTCTGAACGAGACGAGGGTTTTTTATATCACACACACACACACACACGGGGTTCCAAGAGATCAGGGCCCCTGGGCATGTGATATCTGAGGGAGAGACTCATGGGGTTCCTAGAGATCAGGGCCCCTGGTCATATGATATCTGAGTGAGGGGACCATTTCCTAGAGATCAGGGCCCCTGGTCATGTGATATCTGAGTGAGGGGCCATGGGGTTCCAGGAGATCAGGGTCCCTGGGCATGTGATATCTGAGGGAGAGACTCATGGGGTTTCTAGAGATCAGGGCCCCTGGGAATGTGATATCTGAGTGAGGGGACCATGGGGTTCCTAGAGATCAGGGCCCCTGGTCATGTGATATCTGAGTGAGGGGACCATGGGGTTCCTAGAGATCAGGGCCCCTGGGCATGTGATATCTGAGGGAGAGACCATGGGGTTCTAGAGATCAGGGCCCCTGGTCATGTGATATCTGAGGGAGGGGCCCATGGGGTTCCTAGAGATCAGGGCCCCTGGGCATGTGATATCTGGGGTTCCTAGAGACTCATGGGGTTCCTAGAGATCAGGGCCCCTGGGCATGTGATATATCCCTGGGGTTCCTAGCATGGGCATGTGATATCTGAGGAGGGACCATGGGGTTCCCTAGAGATCAGGGCCCCCTGGGGCATGTGATATCTGGAGTGAGGGGCCCATGGGGTTCCTAGAGATCAGGGGTTTCCCCCCTGGTCATGGGCATGTGATATATCTGGTGGGGCTGGGGTTCCTAGAGAGACTCTGATGAGGGCCCATGGGGTTCCTAGAGATCAGGGCCCCTGGGCATGTGATATCTGAGTGAGGGGCCCATGGGGTTCCTAGAGATCAGGGCCCCTGGTCATGTGATATCTGAGGGAGGGGCCCATGGGGTTCCTAGAGATCAGGGCCCCTGGTCATGTGATATCTGAGGGAGGGGCCCATGGGGTTCCTAGAGATCAGGGCCCCTGGGCATGTGATATCTGAGGGAGGGGCCCATTTAGTCATTTGTCCATGATGATTAACACAAGGTTTAGATAGCTTCCTCGACTAGCTCACCTAGCGATCTATAAATGTTTTAGCTGACACGGCTCATTGAGTGACTGACAGAACGACAGAAACAAACTGCTGATGCACAACAGCATTTAGAAACAGCACCTTGGCGTATTCTACTAATCTAACTCTCAACAGTAAAATTGAGACCCTGGGCACTGACCTCCTGAAAAACATGAGGGTTTAAGGGCCCTAAGAGGCTGTTTAGTAACATGTTCATCTGCTTCTGTACGCTGTTATTACATCTGCCAGCCCTCTATAGATTATTGATTTGATTAGTGTCTGTCTGTCTGTCTGTCTGTCTGTCTGTCTGTCTGTCTGTCTGTCTGTCTGTCTCTCTGTCTCTCTCTCTGTCTCTCTCTCTGTCTCTCTCTCTGTCTCTCTCTCTGTCTCTCTCTCTGTCTCTCTCTCTGTCTCTCTCTGTGTCTCTCTGTCTCTCTCTGTCTCTCTCTCTCTCTCTCTGTCTCTCTCTCTCTCTCCTCTCTCTCTCTCTCTCTCTCTCCTCTCTCTGTCTCTCTCTCTCCTCTCTCTGTCTCTCTCTCCCTCCCTCTGTCTCTGTCTCTCTCCTCTCTCTGTCTCTCTCTCTCTGTCTCTCTCTGTCTCTCTCTCTCTCTGTCTCTCTCTCTCTCTCTCTCTCTCTCTCTCTCTCTCTCTCTCTCTCTCTATCTCCCTCTCTCTGTCTCTCTCTCTCTCTCTCTCTCTCTCTCTCTCCTCTCCCTCTCTCCGTCTCTCCGTCTCTCTCTCTCTCTCTCTCTGTCTCTCTGTCTCTCTCTCTCTCTGTCTCTCTCTGTCTCTCCATCTCTGTCTCTCTCTCTCTCTGGGAACATTGGATTATATTTTGGGCTGGAGGATACTGGTGCCATGGTAACAAGGTTTGCGATGCGGACCTTCACAGCACAAGATAAGCTAACGCCCCTCTGTAAACAGTCAAGCGGTGGCTATAAGACGGGGTATGTGACAATATAAACATAACCCCTGTAAACATACAACGGCATATCATGCTATAAAAAAAACGCTAGCTAACTACAGCTAACTAACGCTAGATAACTACAGCTAACTACCGCTAGATAACTACAGCTAAATACCGCTAGCTAACCACCGCTATCTACCGCTAGATAACTACAGCTAACTACTGCTAGCTAACTACCGCTAACTACCGCTAGATAACTACAGCTAAATACCGCTAGCTAACTACAGCTAACTACCGCTAGATAACTACAGCTACCGCTAGATAACTACAGCTAACTACCGTAGCTAACTACAGCTAGCTAACTACAGCTAACTACCGCTAGCTAACTACAGCTAACTACCACTAGCTAACTAAGCTAACTAACGCTAGATAACTACAGCTAACTACCGCTAGATAACTACAGCTAAATACCGCTAGCTAACCACCGCTATCTACCGCTAGATAACTACAGCTAACTACTGCTAGCTAACTACCGCTAACTACCGCTAGATAACTACAGCTAAATACCGCTAGCTAACTACAGCTAACTACCGCTAGATAACTACAGCCAACTACCGCTAGATAACTACAGCTAACTACCGCTAGCTAACTACAGCTAGCTAACTACAGCTAACTACCGCTAGCTAACTACAGCTAACTACCACTAGCTAACTACAGCTAACTACAGCTAACTACTGCTAGCTAACTACAGCTAACTACAGCTAACTACCGCTAGCTAACTACAGCTAACTACCGCTAGCTAACTACCGCTAGCTAACTACAGCTAACTACCGCTAGCTAACTACATCTAACTACCACTAGCTAACTACAGCTAACTACAGCTAACTACTGCTAGCTAACTACAGCTAACTACCGCTAACTACCGCTAGATAACTACAGCTAACTACCGCTAGCTAACTACAGCTAACTACCGCTAGCTAACTACAGCTAACTACCGCTAGCTAACTACTGCTAACTACCGCTAGCTAACTACAGCTAACTACCGGCAGATAACTACCACTAACTACCACTAGCTAACTACAGCTAACTAACTACTGCTAGCTAACTACAGCTAACTACTGCTAGCTAACTACCGCTAGATAACTACAGCTAACTACATAGGCTAACTACAGCTAACTACTGCTAGCTAACTACAGCTAGCTAACGCTAATTGCCGCTATAACTACAGCTAACTACCGGCAGATAACTACCACTAACTACCACTAGCTAACTACAGCTAACTAACTACTGCTAGCTAACTACAGCTAACTACTGCTAGCTAACTACAGCTATCTACCTTCAAGTTAACTGTCAAAATAGGAATGATAACTAACTATCGTACCTATGGTAACTACCGCCCCTATTGGAATCTGGCTAAATGCAGTCTACCTTTAAAGGATTATAATCTCATGCATAAAAAGACTTTCCCAGAATTCAAAAGGTTTTTTTTCCCCAGAAAGTTACTGGAAATATTGTAACGACTAGAGTTGACCAATCACACAGATTCACTGAGGTCTGGAATATAGGCTAGAGAACATGGGAATGATTCCTAAAACACATCAGATCAGATTTAAACCAAATCACATGATTCCTAAAACACATCAGATCAGATTTAAACCAAATCACATGATTCCTAAAACACATCAGATCAGATTTAAAAACCAAATCACATGATTCCTAAAACACATCAGATCAGGTTTAAAACCAAATCAAATGATTCCTAAACACATCAGATCAGATTTAAACCAAATCAATGATTCCTAAAACACATCAGATCAGATTTAAACCAAATCACATGATTCCTAAAACACATCAGATCAGATTTAAACCAAATCACATGATTCCTAAAACACATCAGATCAGATTTAAATCAAATCACATGATTCTAAAACACATCACAAGTTAAACTAGATAAACTCCTCACACCAGCCTCCTCTGACACACACACACACACAGAGTCGATGTGCGTCATATAGATGCTGTTTTCATGTTGTACCATGAGTGTGAGAGAGGGGGAGAGAGTGGTAGGAAGTGAGAGTGTGTGTATGTGTATGACTGTCCTCCTCCTCTTCCTCAGTAACAGAGGGAAATTCAGGTGCTGTCTAGCAACCCTGCCACAGGGTGATCAAATTAAGACCCTTCATCTGTATGAATGTGTGTATGAATGTGTTTGTGTGGGTTTGTTAAGGTTTGTGTGTGTTGGTTAAGGAGTGTGTGTGTGTGTGTGTTGGTTAAGGAGTGTGTGTGTGTGTGTGTGTGTGTGTTGGTTAAGGAGTGTGTGTGTGTTGTTAAGGAGTGTGTGTGTGTTGGTTAAGGAGTGTGTGTGTTGGTTAAGGAGTGTGTGTGTGTGTGTGTTGGTTAAGGAGTGTGTGTGTGTGTTGGTTAAGGAGTGTGTGTGTGTTGGTTAAGGAGTGTGTGTGTTGGTTAAGGAGTGTGTGTGTGTTGGTATAGGAGTGTGTGTGTGTTGGTTAAGGAGTGTGTGTGTTGGTTAAGGAGTGTGTGTGTGTGTTGGTTAAGAAGTGTGTGTTGGTTAAGGAGTGTGTGTGTGTTGGTTAAGAAGTGTGTGTGTGTTGGTTAAGGAGTGAGTGTATGTATGTAAATGTAATGTAAATGTAATGTAAATGTATGTGTGTTGGTTAAGGAGTGTGTGTGTTGGTTAAGGAGTGTGTGTGTGTGTTGGTTAAGGAGTGTGTGTGTGTGTGTTGGTTAAGGAGTGTGTGTGTGTGTGTGTTGGTTAAGGAGTGTGTGTGTGTTGGTTAAGGAGTGTGTGTGTGTTGGTTAAGGAGTGTGTGTGTGTTGGTTAAGGAGTGTGTGTGTGTTGGTTAAGGAGAGTGTGTCCTAGCTCTCTGCAGACTCCTCCTCAGTAACAGAGGGGTACTCTGGGTTAACGAGAGTGTGTCCTAGCTCTCTGCAGACTCCTCCTCAGTAACAGAGGGGTACTCTGGGTTAATTTAAGGAGAACCCCTGGAACTCTTCCTGGTCCAGGTTCATGATGACCTCCTGGTCTGGGGGGGTCAGGACTGGGGGTGGCGGGTGAAGAAACGATCAAAGTTCTCTGCCTCGCGCCCGCACTGTGGGGGGATGGGGGGTGGAGAGGAGAGGAGAGAGGAGAGGAGAGGGGAGAGGAGAGGAGAGGAAGAGGAGAGGAGAGGAGAGGAGAGGAGAGGAGAGGAGAGGAGAGGAGAGGAGAGGAGAGGAGAGGAGAGGAGAGGGAGAGGAGAGGAGAGGAGAGGAGAGGAGAGGAGAGGAGAGGAGAGGAGGAGGAGAGGGGTGGGAGAGGAGAGGGAGGGAGGAGAGAAAGGAGAGGAGGAGAGGTGAGAGAGGAAGAGAGGGGGGGAGGGAGAGAGGAGGAGGAGAGGGAGAGGAGAAGAAAGGAGAGAGAGGAGAGGAGAGGAGAAGAAAGGAGAGGAGGAGAGGAGAGGAAGAGAGGGGGGAGAGGAGGATGAGGAGAGAGGAGGGAGAGAGAGAGGAGAGGAGAGGAGAAGAGGGGAGAGGAGGAGAGGAGAGGAGAGAGA
>NW_025750427.1:7500-10000 GCF_021184085.1 Oncorhynchus gorbuscha | reverse complement strand
AGGCAGGCAGGCACACAACCATTGACCCTGCTGCGCTGCCGTTACCTCGTGGGTAACGGGCCTCGTGGGTAACGGGCCTTACTCAGACCAGGCCACGATACGTATATATAGATAGATAGATATGTTAAAAGACAGAGTGCTTTGAGTTGTGAACCGTTGGTGTTTAGCAGAGGCACCGTGTGTGTGTGTGTGTGTGTGTGTGTGTGTGTGTGTGTGTGTGTGTGTGTGTGTGTGTGTGTGTGTGTGTGTGTGTGTGTGTGTGTGTGTGTGTGTGTGTGTGTGTGTGTGTGTGTGTGTGTGTGTGTGTGTGTGTGTGTGTGTCTGTCTGTCTGTGAATTGAGGCGAGAGCTTTTCTCTGTCCTCACAGACCGTCCTGTCCACTACCATCAGCATCACAGTTCCTATGGCGACAGCAGGGGCACAAACACACTGCATGATTACCCACGATGCATGATTACCCACGATGCATGATTACCCACGCTGCATGATTACCCACGATGCTGCAGTGAGGAACGGCTGTACAGGGGGGAACCATTCCAGCATTAAAGAGATCGAGGGATTAGAGGGAGATAGAGAGATAGAGGGGGAGGGAGAGAGAGAGGGGAGGGAGAGAGATAGATGGGGAGAGAGACAGGAAGATAGAGAGATAGAGGGGGAGGGAGAGAGACAGGGGGAGGGAGAGAGAGAGGGGAAGAGAGAGGAGGGGGAGAGAGAGAGGGAGGGAGAGATTGAGGAAGATAGAGAGACAGGGGAGAGAGAGAGAGGGGCGGGAGGGAGAGAGAGAGGAGGAGAGAGGATAGATGGGGAGAGAGACAGGAAGATAGAGAGAGAGGGGAGGGAGAGAGACAGGGGGAAGATAGAGAGAGGGGGAGAGATAGAAAGATAGATGGGGAGGGAGAGAGACAGGAAGATAGAGAGAGAGGGGGGGGCGAGAGAGAGAGGAAGATAGAGAGATAGATGGGGAGAGAGACCGGAAGATAGAGAGATAGAGGGGAGGAGGGAGAGGGGAAGAGAGAGATAGGGGGAAGATAGAGATCGAGGATTAGAGGGAGATAAAGAGAGGGGGAGGGAGAGAGAGAGGGGAAGATAGAGAGATAGAGGGGGAGGGAGGGAGTGAGAAAGGGGGAGGGAGAGAGAGAGGGGGAGGGAGAGAGAGGGGAAGATAGAGAGAGAGGGGGAGGGAGAGAGAGAGACAGGAAGATAGAGAGAGAGGGGGAAGATAGAGAGTTAGAGGGGGAGGGAGGAGAGAGAAGATGAGAGAGAGGGGGAAGATAGAGAGTTAGAGGGGGAGGGATAAGATAGAGAGATAGAGGGGGAGGGAGAGAGAGAGACAGGAAGATAGAGAGATAGAGGGAGGGAGAGAGAGAGACAGGAAGATAGAGAGATAGAGGGGGAGGGAGAGAGAGGGGGAGGGAGAGAGTTAGAGGGGATGGAGAGAGAGAGGGGAAGATAGAGAGTTAGAGGGGAGGGAGAGAGAGAGGGGAAGATAGAGAGATAGAGGGGAAGATAGAGAGATAGGGGAGGGAGAGAGAGAGGGAAGATAGAGAGTTAGAGGGGAGGGAGAGAGAGGGGAAGATAGAGATAGAGGGGGAGGGAGAGAGAGGGGAAGATAGAGAGTTAGAGGGGGGAGAGAGAGGGAAGATAGAGAGATAGAAGGGGAGGGAGAGAGAGGGAAGATAGAGAGATAGAAGGGGAGGGAGAGAGAGACAGGAAGATAGAGAGGGAGGGAGAGAGACAGGAAGATAGAGAGATAGAGGGGAGGAAGAGAGAGGGAAGATAGAAAGATAGAGGTGGGAGGGAGAGAGAGACAGGAAGATGGAGAGATAGAGGGGAGGGAGAGAGAGATTTAGAGAGATAGAGGGGAGAGGAGGGAGAGAGGGGAAGATAGAGAGACAGTAGGGGAGGAAGAGAGAGACAGAGAGATATAAACAAAGAGGGGGAGGAAGTTACCTAAGTTACCTAACCTATTGTCATTATGGGGTTGACAGAGAGGCTGTGAAACAAAGTTTGATTGGTTAAGAGATGGCTGAGTCATTGACGAATCAGGAAATCAGATTTTTACATGTTCATTTAAATCCTTCGCAAAATCCACAACGGCTATCAATGTGAAATATATTATCTCGGTCTATAATATTAGGCCTCGATTATCTCGGTCTATCAATGTGAAACGTAGTGTTGATTATCTCGGTCTATCAATGTGAAACGTAGTGTTGATTATCTCGGTCTATCAATGTGAAACGTAGTGTTGATTATCTCGGTCTATCAATGTGAAACGTAGTGTTGATTATCTCGGTCTATCAATGTGAAACGTAGTGTTGATTATCTCGGTCTATCAATGTAAAGAAAATAAGGAATTATCTCTATTTGTAAACAACTCGTTATTAAAAATATATTTTTTTGGGCAATCCTCTCCTTCGAGAACCAAATGTCAGATTCACTCTATAAAGCAGGCAGACAGGCATAGAGGCATTCAGTTACTGGTCCATAGGACAGTTTATTA
>NW_025750427.1:0-2500 GCF_021184085.1 Oncorhynchus gorbuscha | reverse complement strand
GGTCACACCAGTAAACAACAACAACAACAACAACCAGGTGGAACTGATACACACGCTGGTCACACCAGTAAACAACAACAACAACAAGGTGGAACTGATACACACGCTGGTCACACCAGTAAACAACAACAACAACAAGGTGGAACTGATACACATGCTGGTCACACCAGTAAACAACAACAACAACAACAAGGTGGAACTGATACACATGCTGGTCACACCAGTAAACAAGAACAACAACAAGGTGGAACTGATACACACACTGGTCACACTAGTAAACAACAACAACAACAAGGTGGAACTGATACACACGCTGGTCACACCAGTAAACAACAACAACAAGGTGGAGCTGATACACACCCTGGTCACACCAGTAAACAACAACAAGGTGGAACTGATACACACGCTGGTCACACCAATAAACAACAACAACAAGGTGGAACTGATACACACGCTGGTCACACCAGTAAACAACAACAACAAGGTGGAAATGATACACACCCTGGTCACACCCGTAAACAACAACAACAACAACAAGGTGGAACTGATACACACCCTGGTCACACCAGTAAACAACAACAACAAGGTGGAACTGATACACACCCTGGTCACACCAGTAAACAACAACAACAACAATAAGGTGGAGCTGATACACACCCTGGTCACACCAGTAAACAACAACAACAACAACAACAACAACAACAACAAGGTGGAACTGATACACACGCTGGTCACACCAGTAAACAACAACAACAACAAGGTGGAACTGATACACACGCTGGTCACACCAGTAAACAACAACAAGGTGGAACTGATACACACACTGGTCACACCAGTAAACAACAACAAGGTGGAACTGATACACACGCTGGTCACACCAGTAAACAACAACAACAACAACAAGGTGGAACTGATACACACACTGGTCACACCAGTAAACAACAACAAGGTAGAACTGATACACATGCTGGTCACACCAGTAAACAACAACAACAAATAAGCAGTGGAACTGATACACACGCTGGTCACACCAGTAAACAACAACAACAACAAGGTGGAACTGATACACACGCTGGTCACACCAGTAAACAACAACAACAACAACAACCAGGTGGAACTGATACACACGCTGGTCACACCAGTAAACAACAACAACAACAAGGTGGAACTGATACACACGCTGGTCACACCAGTAAACAACAACAACAACAAGGTGAACTGATAAACACGCTGGTCACACCAGTAAACAACAACAACAACAAGGTGGGAACTGATACACATGCTGGTCACACCAGTAAACAACAACAAGGTGGAACTGATACAACACGCCTGGTCACACCAGTAAACAACAACAACAACAACAAGGTGGAACTGATACACACACTGGTCACACCAGTAAACAACAACAAGGTAGAACTGATACACATGCTGGTCACACCAGTAAACAACAACAACAACAAGGTGGAACTGATACACACGCTGGTCACACCAGTAAAACTGAACAACAACAACAAGGTGGGAACTGATACACACGCTGGTCACACCAGTAAACAACAACAAGGTGGAACTGATACACACACTGGTCACACCAGTAAACAACAACAAGGTGGAACTGATACACACGCTGGTCACACCAGTAAACAACAACAACAACAACAAGGTGGAACTGATACACACACTGGTCACACCAGTAAACAACAACAAGGTAGAACTGATACACATGCTGGTCACACCAGTAAACAAACAACAACAACAAGGTGGAACTGATACACACGCTGGTCACACCAGTAAACAACAACAACAACAAGGTGGAACTGATACACACACACTGGTCACACCAGTAAACAACAACAACAACAAGGTGGAACTGATACACACGCTGGTCACACCAGTAAACAACAACAACAACAACAACCAGGTGGAACTGATACACACGCTGGTCACACCAGTAAACAACAACAACAACAAGGTGGAACTGATACACACCCGGTCACACCAGTAAACAACAACAACAACAAGGTGGAACTGATACACATGCTGGTCACACCAGTAAACAACAACAACAACAACAAGGTGGAACTGATACACATGCTGGTCACACCAGTAAACAAGAACAACAACAAGGTGGAACTGATACACACACTGGTCACACTAGTAAACAACAACAACAACAAGGTGGAACTGATACACACGCTGGTCACACCAGTAAACAACAACAACAAGGTGGAGCTGATACACACCCTGGTCACACCAGTAAACAACAACAAGGTGGAACTGATACACACGCTGGTCACACCAATAAACAACAACAACAAGGTGGAACTGATACACACGCTGGTCACACCAGTAAACAACAACAACAAGGTGGAAATGATACACACCCTGGTCACACCAGTAAACAACAACAACAACAACAAGGTGGAACTGATACACACCCTGGTCACACCAGTAAACAACAACAACAAGGTGGAACTGATACACACCCTGGTCACACCAGTAA
>NW_025750426.1:0-19264 GCF_021184085.1 Oncorhynchus gorbuscha | reverse complement strand
AAACTGCACATTTTGGACTGGTCTTTTATTGTCCACAGCACAAAGTGCACCTGTGTAATGATTATGCGGCTTCTTGATATGTCACACCTTTCAAGTGGATGGATTATCTTGGAAAATGAGAAATGCTCACTAACTGGGATGCAAACAAATTTGTGTACAAAATTTGTCAGGACCCGGTTACGAACCCGGGTCTCCGGAGTTTGAAACAGTCACTTAACCAACTGAGCCACAAATAGTTGGCAGAACCCAGAAGATGAGGCAGACACAGCAGTACTTGAGACAGTGTATTTAATGAAGTAAAAAGTGTAGTTCTTCAGGAAAACATGTAACTCCACAACCTCAAAAGGAATTCCACAAGAACAAAGGTAATCCTCCAAGACAAAAAGGTAAATCCACAAGGTGGAAGGTATAGCACAAAAAAACTCAAAAAATACTCAAAAACAAACAAACAAGAACAAAAAACAGAATTCCACAAGAGAGTCCACCAGGATCAACAAGAGTTCACAGAGAACTAGGGCTGGGTGCTAACATACAAACACAGAGCAAAGGACTGAGGAAAACAAAGGGTTTAAATACAATCAGGGGAAACGAGGCACAGGTGCAAATAATAATGGGGATCAAGGGAAAACAAAATGTCAAAAGGCACAATGGGGGCATCTAGTGACCAAAAACCGGAACAACCCTGGCCAAATCCTGACAAAATTAGAGATAAATACGGTTTTTGTGCTTATGTAAAATTTCTGGAATCTTTTATTTCAGCTCATGAAACATGGGACCAACACTACATGCTGCATTTATATTTTTTGTTCAGATCAGTCCTTCCGGGAGCCCAGATAATTTATTTATAAATTCCATCATTGGCTGGATTGGTAGTTGCATTTCCCAAGGGATCCGTAGTGCAACATAGCTGACGTAAATTGTTACTAGAAAAAAGGAGTTGGATGGTAAATTAAAACTATCCTTTTTTGTTGGTTAGTCCCTGCCCATTTTGGCCGTATGCTTCTTTTTGGTTCCAAGTGTTCTACACCCCCGGATGTCAACAAGGACTAGAACCTTCTAAACCTTCTGAAAGCCAGGGCCGTATTCATAAAGCCTCAGAGTAGCAGTGCTGATCTAGGATCAGGTCTTTTCTGTCCATGTAATCTTATTTATTATGATCAAAAAGGAAAAAGTGGTCCTAGATCAGCTCTCTGTTTTATGAATATGGATCCTGGAAAACCAAAATCCATATGAACAGAGAATTTTTTTCTCATATCCTCGCTTCTGTTACGTCAAGGTCAGAGCTTGTGAATGTGTCTACACAGAAAGTGGTTTGATTTGAAGAGTTGTTTTGGCATTCCACTGAATTTCATGTTCCCTCCTAATTTGCTAAACATCCTTTACTAGAGAAGGAACGACTCCCTTAATGAGGTTAGTGCAGATTCATGATTCCAAATAGAGAAGCAAAGCGTAACCAATTAACCTCTTATGACATTCAACAAAATACCTTTCAGTACAGACAGTAGACTACATTGAAAATGCTTTTTAGTCAAGGACTAGGCTTATTCTGTGACTGGGGAAACTCACCCTCATAGTATAGGCATACCGTATGTAGCCAAACACAAATAGACTCAAGAAGATGTCAATATAAGAGCTATGTGAATATGCGACAATCATGTATGTGTGATGATGACTTTTTTTATATGTAGAAGAGCGTCAAAGGGAATTGGATCAGTGCTACTGTTCTAGCCCCACAGTGAGGGCCTAGTTCTGCAGCCTGCAGTATGTGGGCGCTGCAATCAGAGGCCTTTTGTGCTGCAGTAGTCCCATTATCTCTACTTGTTACCGAAAACAGAAAATGATGGGAGGGACTCTGGGCCTTTCTACTCTGTAATGCCACTGCAACATTGACCACATAAAACATGTGATGTCCTCAATGGTCTCTAAATGGCGCCATGAAAATAACTCTTTAGTGCCTGGGCGGTATTGAGGACTTGTCTTGAATGAAGCCCTCTCACTCACGAGCTCAGTTGTTTTTTATTAATTCATCACTCCAGGCAGGTACACAGAGAAACATAGTGGGAATTACATAGAGATCAAAGACATGCAGGGCAATCAGCATTTCCCCCCTGTTTACTCACTCGCTCACTCTCTTCACCTCTTCTATGTGCTTGTCTTCTTTTAGGAATAAATGATTTACAATGATGCTTCACTTCATGTCTCCCAACTTTTCCAGCAGCCCTTTAGTCAAAAAACATTGTTTTTTTTCACATAAGAAAAACATTGTTATTGAAAGAATATACCTGCATAATATAGTAATAGTCTTTAATTAAAAGGAGACAAATTGACCCTTCAATGTGGTATTACTACTAACCCTTTATGATAAAGGACTTCTATTGTTACCTCACTTGTTTGAACTGCACATAGCAACCTTCAGACTCGACAGATTTGACAAGAAAATGCTAAAACCTAGTCACGAAACAAATACTGTCTGTTAACCTGATGGCAATGTTAAGCTGTGATTGCAAACAAAGAATATTCAAAGAATGTTCAAAGTAGGTGACCATTCATTTCTAACCAAACAGAGAGACCATTGACAGATATGTTAAATCAGTGGACTCATTATGCAGAAGTAAAGTTTTTCAAGAGGGAGCTTTTCAACTATATATTAGCAAAAATACATTTTCTTAAACCAGTAGCATTTCCCACATTTCAAAAATGCTTGAGACACCAAATCCAAAATGTGAAGGAAGTGGCTAAAGCTATGGTAGGATACTGAACATGTTGTTGATGTAAAAGCTATCAAAAGACTTCACTGGTGACAGAAGAGTTCCTGATCTGTTTTGCCTAGTATGTAAATGACTCTCCTCTGTGTTGGGGTTGTGTGTGTGCTCTTGAAGGAAGGAAGGAAGGTCTGTCTGTCTGTCTGTCGTGGATAGGCTTTTTTTTCCTTTTTATCCAGTGGTGACCAGATCTGTCTGTCTGTCTGTCTGTCTGTCTGTCTGTCTGTCTGTCTGTCTGTCTGTCTGTCTGTCTGTCTGTCTGTCTGTCTGTCTGTCTGTCTGTCTGTCTGTCTGTCTGTCTGTCTGTCTGTCTGTCTGTCTGTCTGTCTGTCTGTCTGTCTGTCTGTCTGTCTGTCTGTCTGTCTGTCTGTCTGTCTGTCTGTCTGTCTGTCTGTCTGTCTGTCTGTCTGTCTGTCTGTCGTGGAGAGGCTTGTTTTCCTTTTTATCCAGTGGTGACCAGATAAGTCTGTCTGTCTGTCTGTCTGTCGTGGAGAGGCTTGTTTTCCTTTTTATCCAGTGGTGACCAAATAATGGCAGCAATGAGATGAAAGAAGGAAAGTGTGGAAGAAAAATCTGCTCTAATGGCATTGAGCGAGTGGTGAAAGAGCGGCAGGCCATGTGCCTGGTCGGTATGTAATATTATCCATGGTGTCATTTTACTTCCAATCACGTTTTGGGGCATTGGAAGCTAAAAGAAAAGGATTATTAAAACAAATTGCTTTAATTACTTCTCAGGAACTTGCTGAGAAGTGAAATGGGACAGACTTAACATCTTGGTAGATTTCATAGAGGTGGGAAAAGAGAGGAGGGTATTATTTCCTATTGATTTTCTTCCGCTATTAAATAGGCTACATTGCATGATAAAAGCCACAAAGTCATAAAGCCTCACGGAAAACACATCGATTCAGGGGAACTTGCAGGAGGTCTTTTTTTGGGACTTCCATGGTGTTAATAAAACTTCCTGCATTACCCAGTGAGTAAAGTGACACTAAATTGATAGAAGACAAAATAGATAGATTGATGGACTGATAGATTATTAACTGATGGCCTAGTAAAACAGGCCTAGTGCTGCGCACTGATGTTGAACAAGAAGAAAGGAGCTCTATCACATTACTATTTGCAACATTTTGTAGCTTTGCAGTTGTACCGTTCGTGCACAACCGAAAATGCACTACCTGGAAAATATTTCTACATTTATCTAATATCTGATATAAGTGATATGTCAATAATACATAATAGGCTAGTACATTATATCCCAATTAGTTAGCCTAATTGATTAATTAACACAAAATATTATATATTTATTTAAAGCCTAAACATCATGTAAGGTAGGCTAGATGTTAGTAAAAATGGATAAAACTTGTAGAGAATTTACTAGAAAGTTTAAGCCACATAAAATTAATTATGACGTGAGACGCTTTGCTTGGAGCCTAGTGATCTTACAAAAACATCGGAGCAGCAAATGACCATGTCTAGGTATTGCTGAAACATTATTTTGCTTGAAAGTAGTCTTGCCTTGCTATCCCACTGATGTTCCTTCAGCTTACCTTTTTATTTGTCCATCCCTGACAATGCTCAAAGCGTCACTGAGAAGTTTATTTATTTCCCTAATGTCATATAGTTGTCCAATATGAGCTGACAACAATCTCAGCTTGAGGTTCTGTAGGTTGAGGTGGTGAGAGTAGTCTAGTCAACATTCAACTCAACTCGTTGTCCAGTACGGACCATAAGAAAACTCACTCCCCTTTGCACAATTACAAAAATCAACATAAAGCGACCCCTAGGGACGGGGGCCACTGGTGGGGAAGTGGTGTTTGTGGTCTGTGGTAGTACGTAAAGACCAGACAGAAAAACTTTTGCTCTATAGATATAGCCTACACAAATATAGAAGATGCATTTTCCTCAGACAAAAATATTTAATAATACTTTATTTGGATAGTCCATCTATAGATGCTCTACATACTATCTACACAGTATCATTATCATTTCAACTATTTACTAACCCAACCCTAACCCTTATTCTAAACCTAACCCAAACCCTAACTTAACCTCAACAAGCAGTCGCTTATCAGCAGATAGTTTGTTATTGGCATGACCATTTGTAGAGCATCTACAGATAGACTATCCAGACTATCCACACAACATTTTTTCTTGAGACTTGTCGAAGTTTGGTAGCCAAGGTGTACACATCGGTGATTGGTCAACAGTAGGGCTTCCTCAATTAAGTGTTTGTTATTATTTAATTACAGATGACTAGTTTTCATGGAGTTTTTCATTTGAGAAATACTACACCAAACATCTTAGTAAGATGTAAAATTGAGCGACGTCAGAATGTATTACTGATTTCTTGAGTTCTCTTAGATTAATTCTGACTATTTTGGGGAAGTGTACTTGTTGCTATGGTGTCTTAATTGTATTTATTTATTGACCCTTTTTTCATCTATCCCTTGATCCCGTCTCAGTTTATGCCTCTGAAAAAATATCACCACAGTGTGATGCTGCCACCACCATGCTTCACCGTAGGGATGGTGCCAGTTTTCCTCTAGATGTGGCACTTAGCATTCAGGCCAAAGAATTCAATTTTGGTTTCCTCAGACCAGAGAATATTGTTTCAGTTGGTCTGAGAGTTTTTTAGGTGCTTTTTGGCAAACTCTAAGAGGGTTGTCATGTGCCTTTTACTGAGGAGTGGCTTCCGCCTGGCCACTACCATTAAGGGGATCCCGAGTGAGATAAACCGAGGCCTCCCACTCCTCTTTCTATTCTGGTTAGGGCCAGTTTGCGCTGTTCTGTGAAGGCAGTAATAAACCGTGTTGGACGAGATCTTCTTGGCAATTTCTCGCATGGAATAGGCTTCATTTATCAGAACAAGAATAGACTAATGAGTTTCAAAAGAAAGTGCTTTGTTTCTGGCTATTTTTAGCCTGTAATCGAACCAGCAAAATGCTGATGCTCCAGATACTCAACTAGTCTAAAGAAGGCCAGTTTTATTGCTTCTTTAATCAGCAGAACAGTTTTCAGCTGTGCTAACATAATTGTAAAAGGGTTTTTTAATGATCAATTAGCCTTTTAAAAGGATAAACTTGGATTAGCTAACACAATGTGCCATTGAAACACAGGAGTGATGGTTGCTGATAAATCGCCTGTATGCCCATGTAGATATTCCATTAAAAAAAATCAGCCGTTCCTAGCTACAATAGTCATTTACAACATTAACAATGTCTACACTGTATTTCTGATCAATTTGATGTTATTTTAATGAACAAAATATGTGCTTTTCATTCAAAAACAAGAACATTTCTTAGTGACCCCAAACTTTTGAACAGTGGTGTATTGTATGTCAGAGTCGTGTGTATAGGTGGCAGGGAAGTCGTGTGTATAGGTGGCAGGGTATGAGGACATGTCGTGCACCAATACAAAACAACACTGAATAACAAACGATCTCTGACAAAGACATGAGGGGAAACAGAGGGTTAAATACACAACAGGTGATGAATGGGATTGAAACCAGGTGTGTAGGAAGACAAGACAAAACCAATGGAAAATGAAAAATGGATCAATGATGGCTAGAAGACCGGTGACGTCGACCGCCGAGCACCGCCCGAACAAGGAGAGGCTTCGACTTTGGCAGAAGTCGTGACAATGTATGACACATGTAGTGTTAAAATGTTTATGAACTGTTAAACTCTTAATAGACTCTTAAAACCTGAAGGATCTGACCCTTTTTTTCAATTTTTGCCTAAATTGACATGCTCAAATCTAACTGCATGTAGCTCAGGACCTGAAGCAAGCATATTCTTGATACCATTTGAAAGGAAACACTTTGACATTTGTGGAAATGTTAAATTAATGTTGGAGAATATAACACATTAGACCTAGCAAAGATAATACATAGAAAAAAACATGTTATTTTTGTATCATCATCTTTGAAATGCAAGAGAATTGCCACAATGTATTATTCCAGCCTAGGTGCAAATTATATTGTTTTTTACTAGATGGCAGCAGTGTATGTGCAAAACGTTAGACTGATCCAATGAACCATTACTTATCTTTTCAGAATGTATTAAGACTGCTCAAATGTGCCTAAATGGTTTATTTAATTAATTTTCAATTTCATAACTGTGGCACTCTCCTCAAACAATAGCATGGCATTCTTTCACTGCAATAGCTGCTGTAAATTGGACAGTGCAGTTAGATTAGCAATAATTTAAGCTTTCTATATATCAGATATGTCTATCTCTTAGGAAATGTTCTTGTTACTTACAACCTCATGCTAATCACATTATCCTATGATAGGTCAACCACCCAGTGGGGGGACACCGATCCCGTAGAGGAGTAATGATGGACTGTCATTTCTCCTTGCTTATTTGAGTTGTTCTTGCTATAATATGAACTTCGCCTTTTACCAAATAGGGCTATCTTCTGTATACCACCCCTACCTTGTCACAACACAACTGATTGACTAAAATGCATCAAGAATGAAAGAAACTCCATAAGTTCACAGTTAACAAGGCACACATGTTAATTGAAATGCATTCCTGGTGACTACCACATGAAGCTGGTTTATAAAATGCCAAGAGCTGTTGTCAAGGCAAATGGTGGCTACTTTGAAGAATATAAAATATATTTAGATGTAACACTTTTCTGGTTACTACATTATTCCATATGTGTTATTTCATAGTTCTGATGTAGTCACAATTATTTTACAATGTAGAAAATAGTAAAATAAAGAAAAACCCTTGAATGATTAGGTGTGTCCAGACTTTTGATTGGTAGTGTGTATGTCCTTTATGACACAATAAATGTCGCTGTGCTGCTGCTCCAGTTTCAACTGTTCTGCATTATTATTATTCGACCATGCTGGTCATTTATTAACATTTGAACATCTTGGCCATGTTCTGTTATAATCTCTACCCGGCACAGCCAGAAGAGGACTGGCCACCCCACATAGCCTGGTTCCTCTAGGTTTCTTCCTAGGTTTTGGCCTTTCTAGGGAGTTTTTCCTAGCCACTTTTACACCTGCATTGCTTGCTGTTTGGGGTTTTTAGGCTGGGTTTCTGTACAGCACTTTGAGATATCAGCTGATGTACGAAGGGCTATATAAATAAATTTGATTTGAATAAATGATAACAATATGTGTTAAAAAACCTCTGGGATATGTGGGACGGTAGCGTCCCACTTTGCAAACAGCCAGTGAAATTGCATGGCGCCAAATTCAAAACAACAGAAATCCCATAATTAAAATTCCTCAAACATTCAAGTATTTTACACAATTTTAAAGATAAACTTCTTGTAAATCCAGCCACAGTGTCCGATTTCAAATAGGCTTTACGGCGAAAGCACACCAAACGATTATGTTAGGTCAGCACCTAGTCACAGAAAACCATACAGCCATTTTCCAGCCAAGGAGAGGGCTCACAAAAATCAGATATAGCGATTAAATTAATCACTACCCTTTGATCTTCATCAGATGGCACTCACAGGACATCATGTTACACAATAAATGTGTGTTTTGTTCGATAAATCGATGAATCTATATGTCCAAAAACCTCATTTGAAATTGGTGTGTTATGATCAGAAATGTATTGTCTCATACAAACATCCAGTGAAAGTGCAGAGAGCCACATCAAATGACAGAAATACTCATAATAAACATTGATAAAAGATACTAGTGTTATTCACAGAATTAAAGATAGACTTCTCCTTAATGCAACCGCTGTGTCAGATTTCAAAATATTATTCACGGAAAAAGCATAATCTGAGAACGGCGCTCAGAGCCCAAAACAGCCAGGGGAATGTCCGCCATTTTGGAGTCAACAAAGTTATAAGCAACACCATAAATACTCACTTAACTTTGATGATCTTCATCAGAAGGCACTCCCAGGAATCCCAGTTCGTGTCACGCCTTGGTCATTGTATTTTGTGTTTTTGTTATATGTTTGGGTAGGCCAGGGTGTGACATGGGTTTATATGTTGTATTCGTATTGGGGTTTGTATTATTTGGGATCGCGGCTGATTAGGGGTGTTGTTAGGCTTGGCTGCCTGAGGGGATTCTCAATCAGAGTCAGGTGCTTGTTGTTGTCTCTGATTGGGAACCGTATTTAGGCAGCCTGACTTTCGCTTTGTATTTTGTGGGTGTTTGTTCCTGTCTCTGTGTAGTGTTCACCAGATAGGCTGTAATAGGTTTCACGTTCCGTTTGTTGTTTTTGTATTTATGAGTTATTTCATGTAGCGTTCCGTTTTCCTTCATTAAAGTCATGAGTAACCACTACGCTGCATTTCGGTCCGACTCTCTTCCTTCAACAGACGAACGCCGTTACAGAAACACCCACCACTCACAGACCGAGCAGTGTGATCACTGGCAGGAGATAATGGAGTATACGACGTGGGAAGAAATTGACAGGTGGGCGGCCGACCCAGAGAGAGTGCAGGCGCCCGCTTGGGATTCGCTTCAGCAGTGCGAAGAGGGCTACAGGCGAATCGAGTCAAAGAAAAAAACACGCCGGCTAAAACGGGGAGGCGCTGGTATAAACAGGCAGCGACAGCTGGAGCAGCAAAGGTAGGATGAATTATTCTGAGAATGGACATGGGAAGACGTGTTGGATGGTAAAGGTTGTTACACTTGGGAGGAGATATTGGCCGGAAGAGATCGCCTCCCATGGGAACAGGTGGAGGCACTAAGGAGAGCAGAGGCAGCCGGGGATAGGAGCCGACGATACGAGGGAACACGGTTGGCAAGGAAACCTGAAAAGCAGCCCCCAAAAAATTATTGGGGGGGGGCTAGAAGGGAGAATAGAATAGTTATGCCAGCTAGGAGACCTGCGCAAACTCCATGTGCTCACCGTTGGGCTAGAGAGACCGGGCAGGCACCGTGTTATGCTATGGAGCGCACTGTGTTTTCAGTGCGGGAGCATAGCCTGGTGCGGCACATACCAGCTCTTCCTATTGGCCGGGCTAGAGTGGGCATCGAGCCAGGTAAGCTTGGGCAGGCTCGGTGCTCAAGAGCTCCAGTGCGCCTGCACGGTCCGGTCTATCCAGAGCCACCTCTACACACCAGTCCTCCGGTAGCAGCTCCCCGCACCAGGCTTCCTTTGCGTGTCCTCGATCCAGTACCACCAGTTCCAGCACCACGCACCAGGCCTCCAGTGCGCCTCGCCTGTTCAGCGCAGCCAGCGCTTTTCTCCTCTCCTGCGCTGTCGGAGTCTCCCGCCTGTTTAGCACAGCCAGAGCCTTTCTCCTCTCCTGCGCTGCCGGAGTCTCCAGTCTGCCCAGCGCCGCCAGTGCTCCCAGTCTGCCCAGCGCGGCCAGTGCTCCCAGTCTGCCCAGCGCCGCCAGTGCTCCCAGTCTGCCCAGCGCCGCCAGTGCTCCCAGTCTGCCCAGCGCCGCCAGTCTGCTCAGTGCCGCCAGTGCCGCCAGTCAGCCCAGCACTGCCCGACAACCAGTCTCTTCCAGATCTGCTCGACAACCAGTCTCTTCCAGATCTGCCAGCCAGCCAGGATTTACCGGAGCCTACTACCTGCCTGAGCTTCATCTCAGTACTGGGCTTCCTCTCAGTACTGGGCTTCCCCTCAGTACCGGGCTTCCCCTCAGTACCGGGCTTCCCCTCAGTCCCGGGCTTCCCCTCAGTCCCGGGCTGCTTCGGTCCCGAGCTTCCCCTCTGTCCCGAGCTTCCGCTCTGTCCTGAGATGCCCCTCTGTCCTGAGATGCCCCTCTGTCCTGAGATGCCCCTCTGTCCTGAGATGCCCCTCTGTCCCGAGCTGCTCCTCAGTTATGTGGTGATCTGGGTGAGGACTATTAGGCCATGGTCGGCGGAGAAGGTGGATTATCCCAGGACGCGAAGGGGAGAAAATAGGACATTAATGGAGTGGGGTCCACGTCCCGAGCCAGAACCACCACCATGCACAGACGCCCACCCGGACCCTCCCTATGCTCTTGAGGTGCGTCCGGGAGTCCGCACCTTAGGGGGGGGGGTCTGTCACGCCTTGGTCATTGTATTTTGTGTTTGTGTTATATGTTTGGGTAGGCCAGGGTGTGACATGGGTTTATATGTTGTATTCGTATTGGGGTTTGTATTATTTGGGATCGCGGCTGATTAGGGGTGTTGTTAGGCTTGGCTGCCTGAGGCGATTCTCAATCAGAGTCAGGTACTTGTTGTTGTCTCTGATTGGGAACCGTATTTTAGTTTAGTTTAGTTTGTTTTATTTTTACAGGGACAGTGCACATTAATCAACGTTTCAGTAAAAGTGCCGGTTTTAGCCAGCCGGCTAATTTTCAACCGCAGTCCCTGGGCAGGTTATTAAAAACAATTACAATATAGACAATAGCACCATAGAACAAGCAAGACATAGCAACATAGGACAATCAAGACATAGCATACAGACAGAGCAACATAGAACAAAAAGCAGCAAAACAAAATTCATAAAAGCAACAAAGTGTTTCCACACCTCACAAGCTACAGACAACAGACAACATGGAAAGTGGCAACACACAGCTAGGGACCATGTTCACAAATCTGATTGACCTTTAACCAGGTCTTCAAGCATTTTGTGAAAGTGTGATATGTGGTGCAGTTATGTGTGTCTGATGGCAGTGTATTCCAGACATGGGAAGCTCTCACAGAGAATGCAGATTTACTAAAGGTGCTTTTCCTTAGGGGAACTATACAGTCACCTCTCATGGCAGACCTTGTGGATCTGCTGCCATATGTCTGGGTTTTCTGTTTAACAAAAATATTGAGTGGAGGGGGAGCCAGGCCATTTAGGATCTTGAATACAAGACATGCGTCGGTGTATTGCACAAGATTTTCCCAACTCAAGAGCTCATGCTTTCTAAGGATGTGACAATGATGATGGCTATTGGGCTTCCTATCAAGCACTTTGAGAGCCTGTTTGTAGACAGACTGAATAGGTTTTAATGTTGTACAGCAAGCTTGGGCCCAACTAGTCAAGCAGTATGTTAAGTGGGGGAGTATCATAGAATTGAAGTACAGTTTTGCTACCTCTGTAGTCAAACAATTTCGTATAAATCGGAAATTAGCTAGGTTGAATTTGGTTATTTGAATTACCTTTTTAAAAGAGAGGTTGGAATCAAGTATGATGCCAAGGTACTTAAAATTGGATACCACCTGGAGCTTCTCCCCTGACACATAGACATCTGGCTCAGTAGCATCTGTTGCCCTCTTTGTGAAGAACATGCAAACTGTTTTTTTTTCACATTGAGATGCAAACACGAGTCACTGAGCCACTTTGTAACCTGGACGATTACAGTAGTGAGTTCTTGTGCAGCTTGTTGTTTGCTCTTTGCATGCACATATATCACTGTATCATCTGCATACATTTGAACTTCAGACCCAGTACAGACAGAAGGCAGATCATTAATGTACAGGCTGAACAGGAGGGGCCCCAGTATTGACCCTTGGGTCATAGGTTTCACGTTCCGTTTGTTGTTTTTGTATTTATGAGTTATTATTTAATGTATCGTTCCGTTTTCCTTCATTAAAGTCATGAGAAACCACTACGCTGCATTTCGGTCCGACTCTCTTCCTTCAACAGACGAACGCCGTTACAGTTCGACAATAAATGACTGATTTGTTCCATAAAGTTCCATCATTTATGTCCAAATAGCCACTTGTTCTTAGCGTGTTCAGCCCAGTAATCCATCTTCATGAGACGTGAGCATTTCATCCAGACAAAAACTCAAAGTTCCCTTACAATCCTTTACAAACATGTCAAACGATGTATGGAATCAATCGTTAGGATGTTTTATTTTTATTATTTTTATTTAAAGTTTTATTAAGTTCTTGTTTTTCAATCAACCAACAAAACACATTCCACATTCACAGACGTGACAGGCTTTAAAAAAATAAAAGTAAAAAAATAATAGTACATTTGAAAAAATAAAAATACAATTAAAATGAATGATAAAGTCAAATAAAAGCATTTATTTTTCTTAATCTATATATTTTCCTTGGTACATTTATATATACATACATACACACACATACGCACTCAAAAACTAAATTAAAATAAAAACACAGAAAAAAACATATAACACTTGCAGCAGCACTGTCAAAGTTCTTATCAGCTATTTCAAGCATTTGCTGAGACGACGGGCCAATAATTCGTTTTTAGGTTTTACAGTACTTTACAGAACATGTATCTGCGCATTTCCCTAGTCACCCCGTTCACTCTGTCCAGTTTGAAATATAGTTGAATAGTGGAGACCAGAGTCTATCAAACTTGGGCTGTCTCTTGTGGAGGTCATAAGTGAGCTTTTCAAGAGGAAGAAAGTCAACAATCTGGTCAATCCACATTTTAAATGTAGGGGGGGGTATTAGAGGCCCACAATAGAAGAATACATTTCTTAGCAAAGTATGTAATAGTCATAAGCAAATTTTCTCTGTCAGGATCAAGAACAAAGTCCTGCTGGGCATTAAGAAGATAGATACATGGGGTCATATCAAACTGTACCTCTAGTATTTTCTGTGCAGCAGTATGTACAGATTGCCAGAATCTGGCAATCTCCCTACAGCTCCAAAATACATGCATATAGGTTCCACTTTCAGAGGTACATCTTTTACAGTTAGGAGACATATCTGTTTTCATTCTATGGATTCTCAAAGGAGTTTAATAAAATTTGTACACATATTTGTAATTAGATTCTTTCATTTTTACACTGGTAGAAGGAGCAGTATACCCTGTCGCAAATCTCCGCCCATAACTCATCACTGATAGTCAGACTAAGGTCCTTTTCCCAGATTATTTTCAAAGGAGTAAAGGAGGAGCTTCCTTTCTCAGAAAGGAGTCTATAGATGTAAGATATTTTGCCTTTAATGGATTGTGCTGTGACAAGAAGGGTTTCAACTTCATTCAACTGAGTTCTAAACCTCCTCTTGGAGGTAAATGAGGAAATTACATGTCTAATTTGAAGATATTTTTTAAAAATGCACATCGAATTCACTGCAGAGCTCTTGAAAGGATTTCAGTGTAGTGGTTTTCTGATGAAATAGGTCTGAAAAGGTCTTGATTCCTAGAGTATGCCAAAGATTAAAGTTGGCATCCCTCAGGGCTTTTGGCAAGTCTGGGTTGCCTACTTTAGGCGAGTGAGAACATATTTGGGAGGAAATGCCCAGGTATTTCTTACAGTCCCTCCATGCTAGTAGGGTGCTGTAATTCGCAAAGGTTTTGGCTATGTTGCCCACTTCACTAAAGTTATTAATGAATAGAATTGAGCTTAAGGGCAATGAACCACAGGATTGGGCTTCTATCTGAATCCACGTTGACTCTTGTTTGTTTGTGATCCATGTTAGCATGTTGCGGATTTGGGCAGACCAGTAGTACAATTGAAGGGAGGGAAGGGTACAATTGAAGGGAGGCAAGATCACCTTTAGATTCAGGTTTTGATAAAGTGGAAAACTTGATCATAGGTTTTTTATTGCCCCATATAAATTTGGTGATGCTTTGGTTAGTTGTTTTGAAGAAGGAAACTGGGAGATAGCATGGGAGCATCTGAAATAAGTAGTTCAGTCTAGGGAGGACGTTCATACGGATTACATTCATTCTTCCTACTAAGCTAATTGGGAGGGAGATGCAGGTTTGGAGATCGTTCTTGATTCGATCCAGGAGTGGAAGATCATTTTCCTTAAAAAGGCTATTCAGATCTGGTGTTATGAAGATCCCGAGGTATTGAAACCCCTGTGTTTTCCATTGGAAAGGACAAAGTGTCTTCATAGAGCTGGTGAGTGTAATATTGAGAGGGCAGACAGTGGATTTGTTAAAATTGAAACCTATAACCTGAAAACTTGCCATACTGAGCAATTGTGTCTAAAATGAGAGGGAGGGATTTCTCAGGGTTGGATATGTAGAGCAAGACATCATCTGCGTAAAGCGAAATCTTGTGCTGCAGGACACCTGCAGAAACACCCATAATACTTGGATTGCTCCTTATCAGCTCTGCCAGAGGCTCCGCCCCCAACAAGTAGAGCAGCGGGGACAGCGAGCACCCTTGTCTTGTGCCCTGTTCCAGAGAGAATCTGTCAGAGTTCAGTCCATTAGTAGTCACCATGGCATTTGGATGAGAGTATAGTGATTTGATCCATTTAATAAAATTTGGGCCCATATTGAACTTTTCTAAGACTGAAAACAGAAAGCTCCACTCCATCCTGTCAAACGCCTTCTCAGCATCCAGTGAAGCCAGCAGGACAGGGGTCTTTTGTGCGTTTACTTGATCAATAATATCAAAAGACGGCGAATGTTATCAGAAGAGTATCTGTCTCTAATAAATCCAGTTTGGTCCGCTTTTATTATTTTGGGAAGAAGAGTGTTTAGTCTTTTGGCGAGCAATTTGGTAATTATTTTATAGTCGAAATCCAACAAGCTTATGGGCCGGAAGGACGAGCAGGATAGGGGGTCCTTGTCCTTTTTTAGCAACACTGTAATGCTAGCTGTGTGCATTGAGTCTGGGAGAACTCCGTTTTTGCAAAAATCTTCCAGCATTGGCATGAAGATAGGGCTGAGCTGGGGCCAAAAAGCTTTGTAGAACTCTCTGGGGAATCCATCTGGGTCTGGGGACTTATTAGGTGGCATGGAGGTAATTGCCTCCAGGATCTCCTCAGGAGTGAAGGGGGAGTTGAGATCTTCCTGGTCGGTCTCTGATAGTTTAGGTAGCGAGATTCCCTCTAGGAAAGAGTGGAGTTCTGCCTCCGTGTGTTTTCTCTCAGAGGTATATAGTTTGCAGTAAAAATCATGAAAAGTTAAATTGATCTTTTTTGGGTCATATGTGACCTCGTCCTCTGCTGCTCATGGATAGCCATGATTGTACGCTCTGACTGCTCCTTTTTTAATTGGTAAGCAAGCAATCTACTGGGCCTATTGCTATACTCATGGTATTTCTGTTTAGTAAAGAAAACTTTTTTTTTATCTCCCGAGTGTGGTCAGTTTGGCTTTGGCTGCTTTAAGATGACTCCAGGAGGTGCTGTCTAGGGTGCTGTCTAGGGATTGTTTATGTATTTTTTCACAGCATTCCAGCTCCCTCTCAAGATCTAGCCTGTGTGCTTCCATTGCTTTTTTCTTAGAGGAAGCATATGCAATTAGATGACCTCTTAGTGTGGCTTTAGCAGCGTCCCACATTGTGGCCGGAGAAACAGGAGAATCTTTATTGTCTTGTGTGTAGTTGTCTATCCATGTAGTTACCAATGTATGGAACTCGTCATTTGATAGCATGGAGGTGTTGAATTTCCAGCTCTTTGATCTCGGGATGTTTTTGCAGAGGTCAAAGCGGAGGTGGACAAAGGCGTGATCTGAAAGTGCTATGGGTCCGATTGTACAAGTGGCTGAATTTATGAAACTCTTTGGGATAAAAATGTAATCTATACTGGAGTAGGTGTTATGGACATTAGAGTAGTATGTATAGTCCATAGATGAGCTCCAGATATCTATCAGTCCCATCTCTTTAGTAAGAGAGTTCAACATCTTTGCAGATCTCTAGGATTTGTGGTGGGGACTTGAGATGATTTGTCTAGGGTTGGGTTAAGGGTACAATTAAAATCTCCGGCCACCACACCAAAGGAGACACAATGCTCATTGAACAGGGTTATAATTTTTGACATGAAGGCAGGAGTATCTGTGTTAGGGGCGTATATGTTTAATATAGTAATTGGTTGACCATATAGTGACCCAGTTATCAAAATAAATCTCCCCTCCGGATCAGATATGTTTTTGTCAATTATGAATGGAACATTTTTATTTATAAGTATGACTGTGCCTCTACTGTTTGATTTGAAAGATGAGAAATACACCTGTCCCACCCAAGCTCTGCATGTTCAGCCTCAAAGCTGTGTCTCTTGTAATAGCGCAATGTCTGCTTTTTCCTTTTTTAGAGCACATAGTATCTTTTTTCGTTTTATTGCATGCCCTAGACCATGGCAGTTCCATGTCACTAGATTTAAGGTACTAGTAATCTGTAATGATCTTCGTCTGTTGTTTGTAGAAAGTCAGACCGAAATGCAGCGTGTAGGTTACTCATGATTTTTAATGAAGCTAATACGGTACATGAAATAACGGAAGAAGAAAACAACAAACGAATGAAACTAATACAGCCTATCTGGTGACTAACACTAAGACAGGTACAATCACCCACGAAATACAACGCGCACTCAGGCTACCTAAATACGGTTCCCAATCCGAGACAACTAGAATCAGCTGACTCCAATTAGGAATCGCCTCAGGCAGCCAAGCCTAACTAGACACACCCCTAATAATACACACTCCCAATTAATACAAACCCCAATACGAAATACAACATATAAACCCATGTCACACCCTGGCCTACCCAAACAATTAACAAAACACAAGATACAATGACCAAGGCGTGACATCATCGTCATCGAGCAGTAATCGAACTTTAGTGCAAGTAATCGCTGGGTAAAAGTGGATAGTAATTACAGCTGCGTTCACATAAAAGGAAAATAAATGGTGTACATAAAATAATAATCTCTGAACACCCCAGCCGAGTTCCCAAACAACTCGACACATCCCGTTGGATCTATTACCCCCCCGCTCAGTCTCAATTCTATGTTCCGAATAAAACAAAAACCGGGAACAGTTAGCAACGCACAACGTCTCCCTCTCCCCACCAAAGAAATGCCTCATCCTCTCCACCCTGCATTGAGTAAATAACACAGTTGCCCTCGTCCAGACCACAGTAAAAGAGGGGAGAAAAATAAAATCAATAGCCCAGCCTACATATACCTCCCCCAAGGGACATAGGGAACCCCAGGTAATAATAGCAACAACAAAAAAACAGGGAAATAAAAGTAGGCTGAAACATTAGTAGGCCTAGGTTAGGCTATACAGCCCATCCCTCTCAGTTAAAGGACATTAAATATAAATTGGACGGCTATAATGACATTTAGGGGGTGGGTCTCTGTATATCGGCTATATGTCGTCTTACCTCCTTTAATAATGGCATTAATTGCATTTAGTCATTGGTCTGTTTCTCATTGGCCAGGATTGTCTTTCAAAAAAACGTTTTGCCTCTTCGGGAGTTTTGAAGTGTCGCAGGGCTCCTTGGTGAAGAATCCTGAGCTCGTTTGGGTATTTGAATCCCCTGAAGATGCCTCGGTCAATAGAGTATTTCTTCACTTCGTCAAATTCTCGGCGCTTTCGGCGTATTCCAGCTGACAGGTCCTGGTGTAAAGCGCGTTTGGCATTTCCCACTGTGATGGTGTTGTTTTTCGCCACCTGTAGGACTCGTTCCTTGTCGGTGAATCTCAGGAAACGTATGGTGATTGGGCGCGGTGGTTGTCTGGCTGCTGGTGGGGGCCTGGGTGAGCTCTCTCGAGTTCTATGGGCCTGTCGGTGGACATGTGGAGCCACTCGGGAAGTTTGTCTTGTAGGTAGCGGATCAGTGGCATGTTTCCTTCTTCTTTTTCGCCCAGATTGAATAGAACACAATTATTCCTTCGCCCCCTGTTTTCCAGGTCCTCTGTTTTCTCTTCCAGATGCTTGATTTTCTTTTTAGCATATGCTATTGTTTCCATGGCATCTGTCAATAAGTTTTCCATGGATAGGATTCGCCCCTCTGCCTCGTCCAGGCGCCCCGCGCATCTTGTTGTTGATGTCAGGCAAAGCGTTTTCCAGGATTGTCACCTTGCCCCCTATCGCACTGAGCTGAGAGTTAATGGCATCTAATTTGGTGTTTAGTTCTGTACGTTGGGATCTCAACTCAGAAAGGATGTCTTCGAAAGAGTGCGAGGTTGGCATTCGTTGTGCCTTGTGGGGGAGCGGGTTCTCTTGCTCCTGGCTAATGGCGCTAGTTTTTTCTGAAGCTAGCTTCTTCTTGGAGGCTTTTTCCGTCGCTAATACTCGAGTCTGGGTAAAAATGTCACCTGCAGTGTCGCCTTTTGTAGCCGCCATGACTTTTACTTACTTAAGCTAAATGAGTTTGAACTTGGAGTGGAGGTAAGATTAGGAATTGGAAACTACTTGTGCGGAGCTCTTAGTTCATGCGGCCATCTCGTTCAAGGGTCACGTGATTCCCCCCGTTAGGATGTTTTTAACATAAAACATAAAAAATGTTCCAACCGGACAGTTCCTTTGCTTCAGAAATGCACTGGAACGAGAGATAACTCTGCCGGGAGCACGCGTCATGAGACCAAGGCTCTCTGCCAGACCTCTGACTCAAAGAGGTCTCATGAGCCCCTCCTTTATAGTAGAATCCTCATTCAAGTTTCAAAAGACGGTTGAAATCTAATGGAAGCCGTAGGAAGTGCAACCTCATCCATATCTCAATGTGTATTCGGTAGGCAAAGCTTTGAACAACTACAAACCTCAGATGTCCCACTTCCTGGTTGGATGTTTCTAAGGTTTCGCATGCCATATAAATTCTGTTATACTCACAAACATCATTCAAACAGTTTTAGAAACTTCAGAGTGTATCCAATACTAATAATAATATGCATATTGTAACGGTTTTGACTTGAGGTTATTATTTATAGGGGTGCCAGG
>NW_025750425.1:0-19264 GCF_021184085.1 Oncorhynchus gorbuscha | reverse complement strand
TCCCTATCGTCACACTCTATTCCCTATAGTCACACTCTATTCCCTATAGTCACACTCTATTCCCTATCGTCACACTCTATTCCCTATCGTCACACTCTATTCCCTATCGTCACACTCTACTCCCTATGATCTCTGTTCCTATCGTCCTCTACTCCTAATAGTCACACTCTTCTATCGTCACACTCTATTCCCTATAGTCACACTCTATTCCCTATCGTCACACTCTATTCCCTATCGTCACACTCTGTTCCTATCGTCACACTCTATTCCATATAGTCACACTCTACTCCCTATCGTCACACTCTACTCCCTATCCTATAGTCACACTCTATTCCCTATAGTCACACTCTACTCCCTATCGTCACACTCTATTCCCTATAGTCACACTCTATTCCCTATAGTCACACTCACACTATTCCCTATCGGCACACTCTATTCCCTATCGTCACACTCTTCCCTATCGTCACACTCTATTCCCTATCGTCACACTCTATTCCCTATAGTCACACTCTATTCCCTATCGTCCACTCTACTCCTATCGTCACACTCTATTCCCTATCGTCACACTCTACTTCCCTATAGTCACACTCTACTTCCCTATAGTCACACTCTACTCCCTATAGTCACACTCTATTCCCCTATAGTCACACTCTATTCCCTATTCACCTATCCCTATCGTCACACTCTACTCTATTCACACTCTACTCCTATCGTCAGTCACACTCTATTCCCTATAGTCACACTCTATTCCCTATAGTCACACTCTACTCCCTATAGTCACACTCTACTCCCTATCGTCACACTCTACTCCCCTATAGTCACACTCTACTCCCTATAGTCACACTCTATTCCCTATAGTCACACTCCCTATCGTCACACTCTACTCCTATAGTCACACTCTATCCTATATCGTCACACTCTACTCCTATCGTCAAATCGTCACACTCTATTCCCTATAGTCACACTCTATTCCCTATCGTCACACTCTACTCCCTATAGTCACACTCTACTCCCTATAGTCACTCTACTCCCTATAGTCACACTCTATTCCCTATAGTCACACTCTATTCCCTATAGTCACACTCTACTCCCTATAGTCACACTCTATTCCCTATAGTCACACACTATTCCCTATAGACAAACACTATTCCCTATAGTCACACTCTATTCCTATAGTCACACTCTATTCCCTATAGTCACACTCTATTCCCTATAGTCACACTCTATTCCCTATAGTCACACACTATTCCCTATAGACAAACACACTATTCCCCTATAGACAAACACTATTCCCTATAGACAAACACTATTCCCTATAGACAAACACTATTCCCTATAGTCACACTCTATTCCCTATAGTCACACTCTATTCCCTATAGTCACACTCTATTCCCTATAGTCACACTCTATTCCCTATAGTCACACACACTATTCCCTATAGACAAACACTATTCCTATAGACAAACACTATTCCCTATAGACAAACACTATTCCCTATAGACAAACACTATTCCCTATAGTCACACTCTATTCCCTATAGTCACACTCTATTCCCTATAGTCAAACACTATTCCCTATAGTCACACTCTATTCCCTATAGTCACACACTATTCCCTATAGACAAACACTATTCCCTATAGACATTCCCTAACACTATTCCCTATAGTCACACTCTATTCCCTATAGTCACACTATTCCCTATAGACAAACACTATTCCCTATAGACAAACACTATTCCCTATAGTCACACTCTATTCCCTATAGTCACACTCTATTCCTATAGTCACACACTATTCCCTATAGTCACACTCTATTCCCTATGGTCACACTCTATTCCCTATAGTCACACACTATTCCCTATAGTCACACTCTATTCCCTATAGTCACACTCTATTCCCTATAGTCACACACTATTCCCTATAGTCACACTCTATTCCCTATAGTCACACTCTATTCCCTATAGGTCACACACTATTCCCTATAGTCACACTCTATTCCCTATAGTCAAACACTATTCCCTATAGTCACACTATTCCCTATAGACAAACACTATTCCCTATAGTCACACTCTATTCCCTATAGTCACACTCTATTCCCTATAGTCACACTCTATTCCCTATAGACAAACACTATTCCCTATAGTCACACACTATTCCCTATAGTCACACACTATTCCCTATAGTCACACTCTATTCCCTATAGTCACACTCTATTCCCTATAGTCACACTCTATTCCCTATAGTCACACTCTATTCCCTATAGTCACACACTATTCCCTATAGACAAACACTATTCCCTATAGTCACACTCTATTCCCTATAGTCACACACTATTCCCTATGGTCACACTATTCCCTATAGACAAACACTATTCCCTATAGACAAACACTATTCCCTATAGACAAACACTATTCCCTATAGACAAACACTATTCCCTATAGTCACACTCTATTCCCTATAGTCATACACTATTCCCTATAGACAAACACTATTCCCTATAGACAAACACTATTCCCTATAGACAAACACTATTCCCTATAGTCACACACTATTCCCTATAGTCACACACTATTCCCTATAGACACACTCTACTCCCTATAGTCACGACTCCCAAGCGTCACACTCTATTCCTATAGTCACACTCTATTCCCTATAGTCACACTCTACTCCCTATCGTCACACTCTACTCCCTATCGTCACACTCTATTCCCTATAGTCACACTCTATTCCCTATAGTCACACTCTATTCCCTATCGTCACACTCTATTCCCTATCGTCACACTCTATTCCCTATCGTCACACTCTATTCCCTATCGTCACACTCTACTCCCTATCGTCACACTCTATTCCCTATCGTCACACTCTAAACACTCTACTCCCTATCGTCACAACTCTACTCCCTATCGTCACACTCTACTCCCTATCGTCACACTCTATTCCCTATAGTCACACTCTACTCCCTATCGTCACACTCTATTCCCTATAGTCACACTCTATTCCCTATAGTCACACTCTACTCCCTATCGGCACACTCTACTCCCTATCGTCACACTCTACTCCCTATCGTCACACTCTATTCCCTATAGTCACATTCTACTCCCTATCGTCACACTCTATTCCCTATCGTCACACTCTACTCCCTATCGTCACACTCTATTCCCTATAGTCACACTCTACTCCCTATAGTCACACTCTACTCCCTATAGTCACACTCTACTCCCTATCGTCACACTCTACTCCCTATAGTCACACTCTACTCCCTATCGTCACACTCTACTCCCTATCGTCACACTCTACTCCCTATCGTCACACTCTATTCCCTATAGTCACACTCTACTCCCTATCGTCACACTCTATTCCCTATAGTCACACTCTACTCCCTATCGTCACACTCTACTCCCTATCGTCACACTCTACTCCCTATCGTCACACTCTATTCCCTATAGTCACACTCTACTCCCTATCGTCACACTCTACTCCCTATCGTCACACTCTACTCCCTATCGTCACACTCTACTCCCTATCGTCACACTCTACTCCCTATCGTCACACTCTATTCCCTATAGTCACACTCTACTCCCTATCGTCACACTCTACTCCCTATAGTCACACTCTACTCCCTATAGTCACACTCTACTCCCTATAGTCACACTCTATTCCCTATAGTCACACTCTACTCCCTATAGTCACACTCTACTCCCTATAGTCACACTCTATTCCCTATAGTCACACACTATTCCCTATAGACAAACACTATTCCCTATAGTCACACTCTATTCCCTATAGTCACACTCTATTCCCTATAGTCACACTCTATTCCCTATAGTCACACTCTATTCCCTATAGTCACACACTATTCCTATAGACAAACACTATTCCCTATAGACAAACACTATTCCTATAGACAAACACTATTCCCTATAGACAAACACTATTCCCTATAGTCACACTCTATTCCCTATAGTCACACTCTATTCCCTATAGTCACACTCTATTCCTATAGTCACACTCTATTCCCTATAGTCACACACTATTCCCTATAGACAAACACTATTCCCTATAGACAAACACTATTCCCTATAGACAAACACTATTCCCTATAGACAAACACTATTCCCTATAGTCACACTCTATTCCCTATAGTCACACTCTATTCCCTATAGTCACACTCTATTCCCTATAGTCACTCTATTCCCTATAGTCACACACTATTCCCTATAGACAAACACTATTCCTATAGACAAACACTATTCCCTATAGTCACACTCTATTCCCTATAGTCACACACTATTCCCTATAGACAAACACTATTCCCTATAGACAAACACTATTCCCTATAGTCACACTCTATTCCCTATAGTCACACTCTATTCCCTATAGTCACACACTATTCCCTATAGTCACACTCTATTCCCTATGGTCACACTCTATTCCCTATAGTCACACACTATTCCCTATAGTCACACTCTATTCCCTATAGTCACACTCTATTCCCTATAGTCACACACTATTCCCTATAGTCACACTCTATTCCCTATAGTCACACTCTATTCCCTATAGTCACACACTATTCCCTATAGTCACACTCTATTCCCTATAGTCACACTCTATTCCCTATAGTCACACACTATTCCCTATAGACAAACACTATTCCCTATAGTCACACTCTATTCCCTATAGTCACACTCTATTCCCTATAGTCACACTCTATTCCCTATAGACAAACACTATTCCCTATAGTCACACACTATTCCCTATAGTCACACACTATTCCCTATAGTCACACTCTATTCCCTATAGTCACACTCTATTCCCTATAGTCACACTCTATTCCCTATAGTCACACTCTATTCCCTATAGTCACACACTATTCCCTATAGACAAACACTATTCCCTATAGTCACACTCTATTCCCTATAGTCACACACTATTCCCTATAGTCACACACTATTCCCTATAGACAAACACTATTCCCTATAGACAAACACTATTCCCTATAGAAAACACTATTCCCTATAGACAAACACTATTCCCTATAGTCACACTCTATTCCCTATAGTCATACACTATTCCCTATAGACAAACACTATTCCCTATAGTCACACACTATTCCCTATAGTCACACACTATTCCCTATAGTCACACACTATTCCCTATAGACACACTATTCCCTATAGACAAACACTATTCCCTATAGACAAACACTATTCCCTATAGTCACACACTATTCCCTATAGACACACACTATTCCCTATAGACAAACACTATTCCCTATAGACAAACACTATTCCCTATAGACAAACACTATTCCCCATAGACAAGCACTATTGCCTATAGTCACACACTAGTCCATATAGTCACACACTAGTCCCTATAGTCACACACTAGTCCCTATAGTCACACACTTTTTTAATTTGACCTTTATTTAACCAGGCAAGTCAGTTAAGAACATATTCTTATTTTCAATGACGGCCTGGGAACAGTGGGTTAACTGCCTGTTCAGGGGCAGAATGACAGATTTGTACCTTGTCAGCTCGGGGGTTTGAACTCGCAACCTTCCGGTTACTAGTCCAACGCTCTAACCACTAGGCTACGCTGCCACGATACTATTCCCTAAGAACAAGCACGTTTCCCTATAGACAAGCACTATTCCCTATAGTCACACACTATTCCCTATAGACAAGCACTATTCCCTATAGACAAGCACTATTCCCTATAGTCACATGCTATTCCCAAAAGTCACACGCTATTCCCAAAAGTCACACGCTATTCCCTATCGTCACACTCTACTCCCTATCGTCACACTCTACTCCCTATAGTCACACTCTACTCCCTATCGTCACACTCTACTCCCTATCGTCACACTCTACTCCCTATCGTCACACTCTATTCCCTATAGTCACACTCTACTCCCTATCGTCACACTCTATTCCCTATAGTCACACTCTACTCCCTATCGTCACACTCTACTCCCTATCACTCTATTCCCTATCGTCACACTCTACTCCCTATCGTCACACTCTACTCCCTATCGTCACACTCTACTCCCTATAGTCACACTCTACTCCCTATCGTCACACTCTATTCCCTATAGTCACACTCTACTCCCTATCGTCACACTCTACTCCCTATCGTCACACTCTACTCCCTATCGTCACACTCTACTCCCTATAGTCACACTCTACTCCCTATAGTCACACTCTACTCCCTATAGTCACACTCTATTCCTATAGTCACTCTCTCCCTATAGTCACACTCTACTCCCTATAGTCACACTCTATTCCCTATAGTCACACTCCCTATAGACAAACACTATTCCCTATAGTCACACTCTATTCCCTCTATCCTAGTCACACTCTATTCCCTATAGTCACACACTATTCCCTATAGACAAACACTATTCCCTATAGACAAACACTATTCCCTATAGACAAACACTATTCCCTATAGACAAACACTATTCCTATAGACAAACACTATTCCCTATAGTCACTCTATTCCCTATAGTCACACTCTATTCCCTATAGTCACACTCTATTCCCTATAGTCACACTCTATTCCCTATAGTCACACAAACACTATTCCCTATAGACAAACACTATTCCCTATAGACAAACACTATTCCCTATAGACAAACACTATTCCCTATAGTCACACTCTATTCCCTATAGTCACACTCTAACACACTCTATTCCCTATAGTCACACTCTATTCCCTATAGTCACACACTATTCCCTATAGACAAACACTATTCCCTATAGACAAACACTATTCCTATAGTCACACTCTATTCCCTATAGTCACACACTATTCCCTATCGACAAACACTATTCCCTATAGACAAACACTATTCCCTATAGTCACACTCTATTCCCTATAGTCACACTCTATTCCCTATAGTCACACACTATTCCCTATAGTCACACTCTATTCCCTATGGTCACACTCTATTCCCTATAGTCACACACTATTCCCTATAGTCACACTCTATTCACACTCTATTCCCTATAGTCACACTCTATTCCCTATAGTCACACTCTCCCTTTCTATTCCTATAGTCACACTCTATTCCCTATTCCCTCCCTATAGTCACACTCTATTCCCTATAGTCACACTCTATTCCCTATAGTCACACTCTATTCCCTATTCACACACTATTCCCTATAGTCAAACACTATTCCCTATTCCCTATTCCCAAGTCACACTCTACTCCCTATCGTCACACTCTACTCCCTATCGTCACACTCTATTCCCTATAGTCACACTCTACTCCCTATCGTCACACTCTACTCCCTATCGTCACACTCTACTCCCTATCGTCACACTCTATTCCCTATAGTCACACTCTACTCCCTATCGTCACACTCTACTCCCTATAGTCACACTCTACTCCCTATCGTCACACTCTACTCCCTATAGTCACACTCTATATAGTCACACTCTACTCCCTATAGTCACACTCTATTCCCTATAGTCACACTCTACTCCCTATAGTCACACTCTACTCCCTATAGTCACACTCTATTCCCTATAGTCACACACTATTCCCTATAGACAAACACTATTCCCTATAGTCACACTCTATTCCCTATAGTCACACTCTATTCCCTATAGTCACACACTATTCCCTATAGACAAACACTATTCCCTATAGACAAACACTATTCCCTATAGACAAACACTATTCCCTATAGACAAACACTATTCCCTATAGACAAACACTATTCCCTATAGTCACACTCTATTCCCTATAGTCACACTCTATTCCCTATAGTCACACTCTATTCCCTATAGTCACACTCTATTCCCTATAGTCACACACTATTCCCTATAGACAAACACTATTCCCTATAGACAAACACTATTCCCTATAGACAAACACTATTCCCTATAGACAAACACTATTCCCTATAGTCACACTCTATTCCCTATAGTCACACTCTATTCCCTATAGTCACACTCTATTCCCTATAGTCACACTCTATTCCCTATAGTCACACACTATTCCCTATAGACAAACACTATTCCCTATAGACAAACACTATTCCCTATAGTCACATTCCTATAGTCACACACTATTCCCTATAGACAAACACTATTCCCTATAGACAAACACTATTCCCTATAGTCACACTCTATTCCCTATAGTCACACTCTATTCCCTATAGTCACACACTATTCCCTATAGTCACACTCTATTCCCTATGGTCACACTCTATTCCCTATAGTCACACACTATTCCCTATAGTCACACTCTATTCCCTATAGTCACACTCTATTCCCTATAGTCACACACTATTCCCTATAGTCACACTCTATTCCCTATAGTCACACTCTATTCCCTATAGTCACACACTATTCCCTATAGTCACACTCTATTCCCTATAGTCACACTCTATTCCCTATAGTCACACACTATTCCCTATAGACAAACACTATTCCCTATAGTCACACTCTATTCCCTATAGTCACACTCTATTCCCTATAGTCACACTCTATTCCCTATAGACAAACACTATTCCCTATAGTCACACACTATTCCCTATAGTCACACACTATTCCCTATAGTCACACTCTATTCCCTATAGTCACACTCTATTCCCTATAGTCACACTCTATTCCCTATAGTCACACTCTATTCCCTATAGTCACACACTATTCCCTATAGACAAACACTATTCCCTATAGTCACACTCTATTCCCTATAGTCACACACTATTCCCTATAGTCACACACTATTCCCTATAGACAAACACTATTCCCTATAGACAAACACTATTCCCTATAGACAAACACTATTCCCTATAGACAAACACTATTCCCTATAGTCACACTCTATTCCTATAGTCATACACTATTCCCTATAGTCATACACTATTCCTATAGACAAACACTATTCCCTATAGACAAACACTATTCCCTATAGTCACACACTATTCCCTATAGTCACACACTATTCCCTATAGACACACACTATTCCCTATAGACAAACACTATTCCCTATAGACAAACACTATTCCCTATAGACAAACACTATTCCCTATAGACAAACACTATTCCCTATAGACAAACACTATTCCCTATAGACAAACACTATTCCCCATAGACAAGCACTATTGCCTATAGTCACACACTAGTCCATATAGTCACACACTAGTCCCTATAGTCACACACTAGTCCCTATAGTCACACACTAGTCCCTATAGTCACACACTAGTCCCTATAGTCACACACTAGTCCCTATAGTTTTTTAATTTGACCTTTATTTAACCAGGCAAGTCAGTTAAGAACATATTCTTATTTTCAATGACGGCCTGGGAACAGTGGGTTAACTGCCTGTTCAGGGGCAGAATGACAGATTTGTACCTTGTCAGCTCGGGGGTTTGAACTCGCAACCTTCCGGTTACTAGTCCAACGCTCTAACCACTAGGCTACGCTGCCACGATACTATTCCCTAAGAACAAGCACGTTTCCCTATAGACAAGCACTATTCCCTATAGTCACACACTATTCCCTATAGACAAGCACTATTCCCTATAGACAAGCACTATTCCCTATAGTCACATGCTATTCCCAAAAGTCACACGCTATTCCCAAAAGTCACACGCTATTCCCTATCGTCACACTCTATTCCCTATCGTCACACTCTATTCCCAAAAGTCACACGCTATTCCCTATCGTCACACTCTATTCCCTATCGTCACACTCTATTCCCTATCGTCACACTCTATTCCATATAGTCACACTCTATTCCCTATAGTCACACTCTACTCCCTATCGTCACACTCTACTCCCTATCGTCACACTCTATTCCCTATAGTCACACTCTACTCCCTATCGTCACACTCTATTCCCTATAGTCACACTCTATTCCCTATAGTCACACTCTATTCCCTATCGTCACACTCCCTATCGTCCTATTCCCTATCGTCACACTCTACTCCCTATCGTCACACTCTATTCCCTATCGTCACACTCTACTCCCTATCGTCACACTCTACTCCCTATCGTCCTACTATAGTCACACTCTACTCCCTATCGTCACACTCTATTCCCTATCGTCACACTCTACTCCCTATCGTCACACTCTACTCCCTATCGTCACACTCTATTCCCTATCGTCACACTCTACTCCCTATCGTCACACTCTATTCCCTATAGTCACACTCTATTCCCTATAGTCACACTCTATTCCCTATCGTCACACTCTATTCCCTATCGTCACACTCTATTCCCTATCGTCACACTCTACTCCCTATCGTCACACTCTATTCCCTATCGTCACACTCTACTCCCTATCGTCACACTCTACTCCCTATCGTCACACTCTACTCCCTATCGTCACACTCTACTCCCTATCGTCACACTCTATTCCCTATAGTCACACTCTACTCCCTATCGTCACACTCTATTCCCTATAGTCACACTCTATTCCCTATAGTCACACTCTACTCCCTATCGTCACACTCTACTCCCTATCGTCACACTCTACTCCCTATCGTCACACTCTATTCCCTATAGTCACACTCTACTCCCTATCGTCACACTCTATTCCCTATCGTCACACTCTACTCCCTATAGTCACACTCTACTCCCTATAGTCACACTCTACTCCCTATAGTCACACTCTACTCCCTATCGTCACACTCTACTCCCTATAGTCACACTCTACTCCCTATCGTCACACTCTACTCCCTATCGTCACCTCTATCCCTATCGTCACACTCTATTCCCTATAGTCACACTCTACTCCCTATCGTCACACTCTACTCCCTATCGTCACACTCTATTCCCTATAGTCACACTCTACTCCCTATCGTCACACTCTACTCCCTATCGTCACACTCTACTCCCTATCGTCACACTCTACTCCCTATCGTCACACTCTACTCCCTATCGTCACACTCTATTCCCTATAGTCACACTCTACTCCCTATCGTCACACTCTATTCCCTATAGTCACACTCTACTCCCTATAGTCACACTCTACTCCCTATAGTCACACTCTATTCCCTATAGTCACACTCTACTCCCTATAGTCACACTCTACTCCCTATAGTCACACTCTACTCCCTATCGTCACACTCTACTCCCTATAGTCACACTCTACTCCCTATCGTCACACTCTACTCCCTATCGTCACACTCTACTCCCTATCGTCACACTCTATTCCCTATAGTCACACTCTACTCCCTATCGTCACACTCTATTCCCTATCGTCACACTCTACTCCCTATCGTCACACTCTACTCCCTATCGTCACACTCTACTCCCTATAGTCACACTCTACTCCCTATCGTCACACTCTATTCCCTATAGTCACACACTATTCCCTATCGTCACACTCTACTCCCTATCGTCACACTCTACTCCCTATCGTCACACTCTACTCCCTATCGTCACACTCTATTCCCTATCGTCACACTCTATTCCCTATCGTCACACTCTACTCCCTATCGTCACACTCTATTCCCTATCGTCACACTCTACTCCCTATAGTCAAACACTATTCCCTATCGTCACACTCTACTCCCTATCGTCACACTCTACTCCCTATAGTCACACTCTACTCCCTATAGTCACACACTAGTCCCTATAGTCACACACTAGTCCCTATAGTCAAACACTATTCCCTATAGTCACACTCTATTCCCTATAGTCACACTCTACTCCCTATAGTCACACTCTCGTTCCAGTCACTGCCCTGTTTAACAGTGAATCTGTCTCGTTCCAGTCACTGCCCTTTTTAACAGTGAATCTGTCTCGTTCCAGTCACTGCCCTGTTTAACAGTGAATCTGTCTCGTTCCAGTCACTGCCCTGTTTAACAGTGAATCTGTCTCGTTCCAGTCACTGCCCTGTTTAACAGTGAATCTGTCTCGTTCCAGTCACTGCCCTGTTTAACAGTGAATCTGTCTCGTTCCAGTCACTGCCCTGTTTAACAGTGAATCTGTCTCGTTCCAGTCACTGCCCTGTTTAACAGTGATAGTCTTTACACAAGTGGGTAAATGAACTATTTCAGGGGGAGAAGAGAAAGGAATCGTGGACGAAACAATAGCAGAGTAAAAGACAAGGGCAAGAGAAGCAAGGGGGAGAGGAGAGGAGGCTGAAGGGGGAGAGAAGAGGAGGCTGAAGAGGGAGAGGCGAGGAGAGTGTGGGAGGTAGTTGGAGATGGAGGGATGGGAGAGGAGAGTGTGGGAGGCAGTTGGAGATGAAGGCATGGGAGAAGAGAGGAGAGATGAGAGAGGGGAGAGGAGAGTGCACCAGTCTGTGTACCTTGAAGCCAGAGTCGGAGGGAAAAGGCCTATAATGGCATGCGTTAGTGTGAGCTAGGCTGGATGGTTGCATACTCGACAAGGTCCCCGGCAGAGTGCATAGAGCTCCGTGTGCTGGGGGAGTAGGCCAGAGACGCAGTATCCAGCTCCGCATACTGGACATCACAGTCCCTGTGGCCAGAGTTCTAGAGACAAGAGAGGCAAGAGGAGTTTGATGAGAGAGAGTGATAGAGAGAGAGAGACAGTGAGTGTCTTCAGAAAGTTTTCATACCCCTTGACTGATTCTACATTTTGTTGTTTTACAGCCTGAATTCAACATTGATTGAAGTGATTTTTTCCCACCCATCTACACACAATAGCCCATAAAGATAAAGTGAAAACATGTTTTTGCAAATTTATTGAAAATTAAATAAAGAAATATTTAATTTGATAAGTATTCACACCCCTGAGTCAAAACTTTGTAGGAACAGCTTTGGCAGTGATTACAGCTGTGAGTCTTACTGGGTAAGTCTCCAAGAGCTTTCCACACCTAGATTGTGCAACATTTCCCCATTATTCTTTTCAAACTTCTTCAAGCCCTGTCAAATTGGTTGTTGATCATTGCTAGACAACCATTTGAAATTCTTGCCAAAGTTTTCAAGCAGATTTAAGTCCAAACTGTAACTCGGCCTAACTCGGTCTTCTTGGTAAGCAACTCCAGTGTAGATTTGGCCTTGTGTTTTAGTTTATTGTCCTGCTGAAAGGAGAATTAATCTCCCCAGTGTCTGGGGAAAACAGACTGAATCAGGCTTTCCTCTCGGATTTTGCCTGTGCTTAGCTCCATTCCATTTCTTTTGTGTCCTGAAAAACTCCCCAGTTCTTAACGATTGCGAGCATACCCATAACATGATGCAGCCACCACCATGCTTGAAAATTTGGAGACTGGTACTCAGTAATGTGTTGTATTGGATTTGCCCAATCATAACACTTTGTATTCAGGACAAAGAGTTAATTTCTTTGACACCTTTTTTTGCAGTAGTACTTAAATGCCTTGTTACAAACAGGATGCATGTTTTGGAATATTTTTATGCTGTACCAGCTTCCTTTTTTTTTCACTCTGTCAATTAGTTTAGTATTGTGGAGTAACTATAATGTTGTTGATCCATCCTCAGTTCTCTCCTCTCACAGCCATTACACTCTATAACTGTTCTAAAGTCATCATTGGCCTCATGGTGGAATCCCTGAGCGGTTTCCTTCCTCTCCGGCAACTGAGTTAGGAAGGACGCCTGTATCTTTGTAGTGACTGGGTGTATTGATACAACATCCAACGTGTAATTAATAACTTCACCATGCTCAAAGGGATATTCAATTTCTGCATTTTCTTACCCATCTACCAATAGTTGCACTTCTTTGCTATGCATTGGAAAAGCTCCCTGTTTTTTGTGTTTGAAATGTACTGCTCGACTGAGGGACCTTTGTGGGGCACAGAGATGAGGAGGGAATTCAAAAATCATGTTATTATTGTCCATGCAACCTATTAAGCAAATGTTTACTCCTGAACTTATTTAGGTTTGCCATAACAAAGGGGTTGAATACTTATTGACTCAAGACATTTCAGCTTTTCATTTTTGATATGTTTGTAAACATTTTGTCATGTTTGTCATTTATTGTCATGTCTTGTCCCTGTGCTCCCCATGCTATTCGTTTCCCTCTGCTGGTCTTGTTTGGTTCTATCCTTCTCTCTCCCCCCTCCCTCTCTCACTCTCTCGCTCTCTCTTCTCTCTGTCGTTCCGTTCCTGCTCCCAGCTGTTCCTATTCCCCTAATCATCATTTAGTCTTCCCACACCTGTTCCCGATCCTTTCCCCTGATTAGACTCCCTATTTATTCCTTTGTGATCCGTTCCTGTTCCGTCGGTTCCTTGTTTTGTATTCCATGTTGTGATTGCGTTTCGCCCTGTCCTGTCGTGTTTTTTGCCGTGATTGTGTATCACCCTGTCCTGTCGTGTTTTGTGCCTTCATCAGACGCTGCGTGTGAGCAGGTGTCTCAGTCGACTACGGCCTGCGCCTACCCGAAGCGACCTGCAGTCTGTGGCCGCTTCTCCAGTTGTTTTCCCCTCTACAAATCTAGAGGATGTCAGTTATTCCGTTTTGAACATTATTAAACTCTGTTTCTGTTAAGTCGCTTTTGGGTCCTCTTTTACCTGCATGACAGAAGGAACCGACCAAGGAATGGACCCAGCGACTTCAGACGCTCGTTACACTGCCGTCGAGTTCCAAGGAGCCATGCTCGGCAGACACGAGCAGGAATTGTCTGCTGCTCGCCATGCCGTGGAGAACCTGGCCGCTCAGGTTTCCGACCTCTCTGGACAGTTCCAGAGTCTACGTCTCGTGCCACCTGTTACTCCCTGGCCTGCCGAGCCTCCAGAACCCAGGGTTAATAACCCACCTTGCTACTCCGGGCAGCCCACTGAGTGCCGCTCCTTTCTCACGCAGTGTGAGATTGTGTTCTCTCTCCAACCCCACATACTCTAGAGAGAGAGCTCGGGTTGCTTACGTCATTTCACTCCTTACTGGCCGGGCTCGAGAATGGGGCACAGCTATCTGGGAGGCAAGGGCTGATTGCTCTAACAGATTCCAGAACTTTAAAGAGGAGATGATTCGGGTTTTTGACCGTTCAGTTTTTGGTGAGGAGGCTTCTAGGGCCCTGGCTTCCTTATGCCAAGGTGAACGGTCCATAACGGATTATTCCATTGAGTTTCGCACTCTTGCTGCCTCTAGTGAGTGGAACGAGCCGGCGCTGCTCGCTCGTTTTCTGGAGGGACTCCACGCAGCGGTTAAGGATGAGATTCTCTCCCGGAGGTTCCTTCAGATGTGGACTCTTTGATTGCTCTCGCCATCCGCATAGAACGACGGGTAGATCTTCGTCACCGGGCTCGTGGAAGAGAGCTCGCATCAACGGTGTTTCCCTGCTCCGCATCGCAACCATCTCCCTCCTCTGGCTTTGAGACTGAGCCCATGCAGCTGGGAGGGATTCGCATCTCGAATAAGGAGAGGGAACAGAGGATCACCAACCGCCTGTGCCTCTATTGCGGAGTTGCTGGACATTTTGTTATTTCATGTCCAGTAAGAGGCCAGAGCCCATCAGTAAGCGGAGGGCTACTGGTGAGCGCTACTACTCAGGTCCCTTCATCTAGATCTTGTACTACTATGTCGGTCCATCTACGCTGGACCGGTTCGGGTGCTACATGCAGTGCTTTGATTGACTCTGGGGCTGAGGGTTGTTTCATGGACGAAGCATGGGCTCGGAAACATAACATTCCTTTCAGACCGTTAGACAGGCCTACGCCCATGTTTGCCTTAGATGGTAGTCATCTTCCCAGTATCAAATTTGAGACACTACCTTTAACTCTCACAGTATCTGGTAACCACAGTGAGACTATGTCTTTTTTGATTTTCCGTTCACCGTTTACACCTGTTGTTTTGGGTCACCCCTGGCTTGTATGTCATAATCCTTCTATTAATTGGGCTAGTAATTCTATCCTATCCTGGAACGTTTCTTGTCACGTGAAGTGTTTAATGTCTGCCATCCCTCCCATTTCTTCTGTCCCTACTTCTCAGGAGGAACCTGGCGATTTGACAGGAGTGCCGGAGGAATATCATGATCTGCGCACGGTCTTCAGTCGGTCCCGAGCCAACTCCCTTCCTCCTCACCGGTCGTATGATTGTAGTATTGATCTCCTTCCGGGGACCACTCCTCCTCGAGGTAGACTATACTCTCTGTCGGCTCCCGAACGTAAGGCCCTCGAGGATTATTTGTCTGTGTCTCTTGGCGCCGGTACCATAGTGCCTTCTTCCTCTCCGGCCGGGGCGGGGTTCTTTTTGTTAAGAAGAAGGACGGTACTCTGCGCCCCTGCGTGGATTATCGAGGCTGAATGACATAACGGTTAAGAATCGTTATCCGCTTCCCCTTATGTCATCAGCCTTCGAGATTCTGCAGGGAGCCAGGTGCTTTACTAAGTTGGACCTTCGTAACGCTTACCATCTCGTGCGCATCAGAGAGGGGGACGAGTGGAAAACGGCGTTTAATACTCCGTTAGGGCATTTTGAGTACCGGGTTCTGCCGTTCGGTCTCGCCAATGCGCCAGCTGTTTTTCAGGCATTAGTTAATGATGTTCTGAGAGACATGCTGAACATTTTTGTTTTTGTCTATCTTGACGATATCCTGATTTTTTTCTCCGTCACTCGAGATTCATGTTCAGCACGTTCGACGTGTTCTACAGCGCCTTTTAGAGAATTGTCTCTACGTAAAGGCTGAGAAGTGCTCTTTTCATGTCTCCTCCGTTACTTTTCTCGGTTCCGTTATTTCCGCTGAAGGCATTCAGATGGATTCCGCTAAGGTCAAGCTGTCAGTGATTGGCCCGTTCCAAGGTCACGTGTCGAGTTGCAGCGCTTTTTAGGTTTCGCTAATTTCTATCGGCGTTTCATTCGTAATTTCGGTCAAGTTGCTGCCCCTCTCACAGCTCTTACTTCTGTCAAGACGTGTTTTAAGTGGTCGGTTCCGCCCAGGGAGCTTTTGATCTTCTAAAAGAACGTTTACGTCCGCTCCTATCCTCGTTACTCCTGACGTCACTAGACAATTCATTGTCGAGGTTGACGCTTCAGAGGTAGGCGTGGGAGCCATTCTATCCCAGCGCTTCCAGTCTGACGATAAGGTTCATCCTTGCGCTTATTTTCTCATCGCCTGTCGCCATCTGAGCGCAACTATGATGTGGGTAACCGTGAACTGCTCGCCATCCGCTTAGCCCTAGGCGAATGGCGACAGTGGTTGGAGGGCGACCGTTCCTTTTGTCGTTTGGACAGACCATAAGAACCTTGAGTACATCCGTTCTGCCAAACGACTTAATGCCCGTCAAGCTCGTTGGGCGTTGTTTTTCGCTCGTTTCGAGTTTGTGATTTCTTACCGTCCGGGTAGCAAGAACACCAAGCCTGATGCCTTATCCCGTCTGTTTAGTTCTTCTGTGGCTTCTACTGATCCCGAGGGGATTCTTCCTTATGGGCGTGTTGTCGGGTTAACAGTCTGGGGAATTGAAAGACAGGTTAAGCAAGCACTCACGCACACTGCGTCGCCGCGCTTGTCCTAGTAACCTCCTTTTCGTTCCTGTTTCCACTCGTCTGGCTGTTCTTCAGTGGGCTCACTCTGCCAAGTTAGCGGGTCATCCCGGTGTTCGAGGCACTCTTGCGTCTATTCGCCAGCGCTTTGGTGGCCGACTCAGGAGCGTGACACGCGCCGTTTCGTGGCTGCCTGTTCGGACTGCGCGCAGACTAAGTCGGGTAACTCCCCTCCTGCCGGTCGTCTCAGACCGCTCCCATTCCTTCTCGACCATGGTCTCACATTGCCTTAGACTTCATTACCGGTCTGCCTTTGTCTGCGGGAAGACTGTGATTCTGACGGTTGTCGATAGGTTCTCTAAGGCGGCACATTTCATTCCCCTCGCTAAACTTCCTTCCGCTAAGGAGACGGCACAAATCATTATTGAGAATGTATTCAGAATTCATGGCCTCCCGTTAGACGCCGTTTCAGACAGAGGTCCGCAATTCACGTCACAGTTTTGGAGGGAGTTCTGTCGTTTGATTGGTGCGTCCGTCAGTCTCTCTTCCGGGTTTCATCCCCAGTCTAACGGTCAAGCAGAGGGGCCAATCAGACGATTGGTCGCATACTCTACGCAGCCTTTCTTTCAGAAACCCTGCGTCTTGGGCAGAACAGCTCCCCTGGGCAGAATACGCTCACAATTCGCTTCCTTCGTCTGCTACCGGGTTATCTCCGTTTCAGAGTAGTCTGGGTTACCAGCCTCCTCTGTTCTCATCCCAGCTTGCCGAGTCCAGCGTTCCCTCCGCTCAAGCGTTTGTCCAACGTTGTGAGCGCACCTGGAGGAGGGTGAGGTCTGCACTTTGCCGTTACAGGGCACAGACGGTGAGCCGCCAATAAACGCAGGATTAAGAGTCCAAGGTATTGTTGCGGCCAGAGAGTGTGGCTTTCCACTCGCAACCTTCCTCTTACGACAGCTTCTCGTAAGTTGACTCCGCGGTTCATTGGTCCGTTCCGTGTCTCCCAGGTCGTCAATCCTGTCGCTGTGCGACTGCTTCTTCCGCGACATCTTCGTCGCGTCCATCCTGTCTTCCATGTCTCCTGTGTTAAGCCCTTTCTTCGCACCCCCGTTCGTCTTCCCTCCCCCCCTCCCGTCCTTGTCGAGAGCGCACCTATTTACAAGGTACATAAAATTATGGACATGCGTTCTCGGGGGCGGGGTCACCAATACCTAGTGGATTGGGAGGGTTACGGTCCTGAGGAGAGGAGTTGGGTTCCGTCTCGGGACGTGCTGGACCGTTCGCTCATCGATGATTTCCTCCGTTGCCGCCAGGATTCCTCTCGAGTGCGCCAGGAGCGCTCGGTGAGTGGGGGTACTGTCATGTTTGTCATTTATTGTCATGTCTTGTCCCTGTGCTCCCCATGCTATTCGTTTCCCTCTGCTGGTCTTGTTTGGTTCTATCCTTCTCTCTCCCCCTCCCTCTCTCACTCTCTCGCTCTCTCTTCTCTCTGTCGTTCCGTTCCTGCTCCCAGCTGTTCCTATTCCCCTAATCATCATTTAGTCTTCCCACACCTGTTCCCGATCCTTTCCCCTGATTAGACTCCCTATTTATTCCTTTGTGATCCGTTCCTGTTCCGTCGGTTCCTTGTTTTGTATTCCATGTTGTGATTGCGTTTCGCCCTGTCCTGTCGTGTTTTTGCCGTGATTGTGTATCACCCTGTCCTGTCGTGTTTTGTGCCTTCATCAGGCTGCGTGTGAGCAGGTGTCTCAGTCGACTGACCTGCGCCTACCAGACGACCTGCAGTCTGTGGCCGCTTCTCAGTTGTTTTCCCCTCTACAAATCTAGAGGATGTCAGTTATTCCGTTTTGAACATTATTAAACTCTGTTTCTGTTAAGTCGCTTTTGGGTCCTCTTTTACCTGCATG
>NW_025750424.1:0-19265 GCF_021184085.1 Oncorhynchus gorbuscha | reverse complement strand
GTCTACTACGGAGTTACCTTCACCGATTGAACTGCACCCAACTCCTTTCTCACCCACCATGAAACCACAAATGTCCACAAGTCTACTACGGGTTTACCTTCACCGATTGAACTGCACCCAACTCCTTTCTCACCCACCATGAAACCACAAATGTCACAGTCTACTACGGGTTACCTTCACCGATTGAACTGCACCCAACTCCTTTCTCACCACCATGAAACCACAAATGTCACAAGTCTACTACGGGTTACCTTCACCGTTGAACTGCACCCAACTCCTTTCTCACCCACCATGAAACCACAAATGTCACAAGTCTACTACAGGTTACCTTCACCGATTGAACTGCACCCAACTCCTTTCTCACCCACCATGAAACCACAAATGTCACAAGTCTACTACGGGTTACCTTCACCGATTGAACTGCACCCAACTCCTTTCTCACCCACCATGAAACCACAAATTAATCTGACCAAAAGCAAGAGTCCACTATCTCAACAAAAAAAAAAGTTCACTCTTTCTGGACCAGATTCTTCTTTATCATGTCAATTGATCAGGTGCTGAGCTCTTCCACCACATCTTCCACCTCACCTTCCACCTCACCTTCCACCTCACCTTCCACCACACCTTCCACCACACCTTCACACCTCACCTTCCACCACACCTTCCACCACACCTTCCACCACACCTTCCACCTCACCTTCCACCTCACCTTCCACCACACCTTCCACCTCACCTTCCACCACACCTTCCACCTCAATGACTTTTTATTTCACCTCCAGAACTCAGTCTGGCTCACTCTGTTTGCACTTCGACACCCACTCTTCTTCGACACCCCATCGTCATTTTTATTGCCATCTTCCTCCAATTGAAATTCAACCTCTGCTTTCCTCATTCTCTTCTTCCTCTCTTCCCTTTGTCATTATACTATCTGTGCCATCAGGGTCTGCATGACAGGATGGGCAGCGCCATTGAGGCTACAACCCATAGGAATCCTCACCTAGTTGACTCCTTTGACTACTTTAAAATGACGAAGTGTAACAGGGTTATATTGAGTGATTCCCCTTACCACTTTATTTTTAAGCCAATGGGTTTTGGTTTTATTTTTTTTGTCTTGCCTTCACCTACTCAACATGGCATCTTATTGGCTGGTTTGTAGCTTGCTTACGAGGGAGGATGTTTCGTGGGTCCCTCCCAGTGAACAAGCACCAAATCAGCGGTAAGTTGCTGTTGCAAAGCAGTGTACGTCAAAAGTGATTTTCATACATCCAAGTGATGATTTAAATGTACAATTTATATCAATTTGTTTACATGGTATTAGAACACCTACACATAAGATGTGGCATTTTGGGGGTGAATATTTGTTGTGCATTTTGTTGTAGAGAATTCCAGATAATAGTGGTCCTTCTGTAGCTCAGTTGGTAGAGCATGAAACGCTTGTAACGCCAGGGTAGTGGGTTCGATCCCCGGGACCACCCATACGTAGAATGGTGCACACACATGACTGTAAGTCGCTTTGGATAAAAGTGTCTGCTAAATGGCATATATTATAATACTAGCTAGCAACTTACTAGCTGGTTGGGGGTTCGTATATTTTGTACAGTGCGTCACGTGCAGAGTTGGATGGTGAGCCGTGCATTGCAGGATCGTGCAATTTTGTGCTGTTCTATCAGAATAAATCTCCATGACTGGTGCTACAAGTTGGAGCTGGTGTCGATGATTGATGACATGGGGCAGCAGGGTAGCCTAGTGGTTAGAGTGTTGGGACTAGTAACCGGAAGGTTGCAAGTTCAAATCCCCGAGCTGTCGTTTCTGCCCTGAACAGGCAGTTAACCCGCTGTTTCTAGGCCATTATTGAAAATAAGAATTTGTTCTTAACTGACTTGCCTAGTTAAATAAAGGTACATTTAAAAATAAATAAAAAACACAATGCCAGATGAGTACTGTTACAGAAGCACGTTGGAAGGCCTCAATGGCCCTGCCCATGCTAAAACATCACATGTAAACAACAGGTGTTGACTTCCTAACAATGCAGAGAGAAAGAGAAGTAGAACATGTAATTATAGATACACATTCAGTAACTATAACTTGGCTCTATACACGAGTGTCTTAGATTGTCTTGTCATTATGCTTTCCCTTCTGTTCGTTTCCCCCTGCTGGTCTTATTAGGTTCGCTTTCTCTCTCTCCTCTCTCTATCGTTCCTGCTCCCAGCTGTTCCCTATTCCCCTAATCATCATTTAGTCTTCCCACACCTGTTCCTTATCTTTTCCCCTGATTAGAGTCCCTATTTCTTCCCTTGTTTTCCGTTCCTGTCCTGTCGGATCCTTGTCTATTGTTCCATCGTGCTGTGTCTATGTATTGCCCTGTCGTGTCGTGTTTCCCTCAGATGCTGCGTGGTGAGCAGGTGTCTGAGTCTGCTACGTTCAAGTGCCTTCCCGAGGCAACCTGCAGTTCTTGATCAAGTCTCCAGTCTGTTCTCGTCATTACGAGTAGTATTATGCCTTTTGTTTGTAAAGTAACTTTACTGGATTAAAAACTCTGTTTTCGCCAAGTCGCTTTTGGGTCCTCATTCACCTGCATAACAGAAGGATCCGACCAAGGAATGGACCCATGGACTACAGATGCTCGTAACACTGCCGTCGAGATCCAAGGAGCCATGCTCGGCAGACACGAGCAGGAATTGTCTGCTGCTCGCCATGCCGTGGAGAACCTGGCCGCTCAGGTTTCCGACCTCTCTGGACAGTTCCAGAGTCTTCGTCTCGTGCCACCTGTTACTTCCTGGCCTGCCGAGCTCTCCGGAACCTAGGGTTAATAACCCACCTTGCTACTCCGGGCAGCCCACGGAGTGCCGCTCCTTTCTCACCCAGTGTGATATTGTGTTCTCTCTCCAACCCAACACATACTCTAGCGAGAGAGCTCGGGTTGCTTACGTCATTTCACTCCTTACTGGCCGGGCTCGAGAGTGGGGCACAGCTATCTGGGAGGCAAGGGCTGATTGTTCTAACAATTACCAGAACTTTAAAGAGGAGATGATTCGGGTTTTTGACCGTTCAGTTTTTGGTAGGGGAGGCTTCTAGGGCCCCTGGCTTCCTATGCCAAGGTGATCGATCCATAGCGGATTACTCTATAGAGTTTCGCACTCTTGCTGCCTCTAGTGACTGGAACGAGCCGGCTGCTCGCTCGTTTTCTGGAGGGACTCACGCAGTGGTCAAAGATGAGATTCTCTCTCGGGAGGTTCCTTCCAGTGTGGACTCTTTGATTGCTCTCGCCATCCGCATAGAACGACGGGTAGATCTTCGTCACCAAGCTCGTGGAAGAGAGCTCGCGTCAACGGTGTTTCCCTGCTCCGCATCGCAACCATCTCCCTCCTCTGGCTCAGAGACTGAGCCCATGCAGCTGGGAGGTATTCGCATCTCGACCAAGGAGAGGGGAACGGAGGATCACCAACCGCCTGTGCCTCTATTGCGGATTTGATGGACATTTTGTCAATTCATGTCCAGTAAAGGCCAGAGCTCATCAGTAAGCGGAGGGCTACTGGTGAGCGCTACTACTCAGGTCTCTTCATCTAGATCCTGTACTACTATGTCGGTCCATCTACGCTGGACCGGTTCGGGTGCTACATGCAGTGCCTTGATTGACTCTGGGGCTGAGGGTTGTTTCATGGACGAAGCATGGGCTCGGAAACATGACATTCCTTTCAGACAGTTAGACAAGCCTACGCCCATGTTTGCCTTAGATGGTAGTCATCTTCCCAGTATCAGATTTGAGACACTACCTTTAACTCTCACAGTATCTGGTAACCACAGTGAGACTATTTCTTTTTTTGATTTTTCGTTCACCTTTTACACCTGTTGTTTTGGGTCATCCCTGGCTAGTATGTCATAATCCTTCTATTAATTGGTCTAGTAATTCTATCCTATCCTGGAACGTTTCTTGTCATGTGAAGTGTTTAATGTCTGCCATCCCTCCCATTTCTTCTGTCCCCCACTTCTCAGGAGGAACCTGGCGATTTGACAGGAGTGCCGGAGGAATATCATGATCTGCGCACGGTCTTCAGTCGGTCCCGAGCCAACTCCCTTCCTCCTCACCGGTTGTATGATTGTAGTATTGATCTCCTTCCGGGGACCACTCCTCCTCGGGGTAGACTATACTCTCTGTCGGCTCCCCGAACGTAAGGCTCTCGAGGATTATTTATCTGTGTCTCTTGACGCCGGTACCATAGTGCCTTCTTCCTCTCGGCCGGGGCGGGGTTCTTTTGTTAAGAAGAAGGACGGTACTCTGCGCCCCCTGCGTGGATTATCGAGGGCTGAATGACATAACGGTTAAGAATCATTATCCGCTTCCCCTATGTCATCAGCCTTCGAGATTCTGCAGGAGCCAGGTGCTTTACTAGTTGGACCTTCGTAACGCTTACCATCTCGTGCGCATCAGAGAGGGGGGCGAGTGGAAACGGCGTTTAACACTCCGTTAGGGCATTTTGAGTACCGGGTTCTGCCGTTTGGTCTCGCCAATGCGCCAGCTGTTTTTCAGGCATTAGTTAATGATGTTCTGAGAGACATGCTGAACATCTTTGTTTTTGTCTATCTTGACGATATCCTGATTTTTCACCGTCACTCGAGATTCATGTTCAGCACGTTCGACGTGTTCTACAGCGCCTTTTAGAGAATTGTCTCTACGTAAAGGCTGAGAAGTGCTCTTTTCATGTCTCCTCCGTTACTTTTCTCGGTTCCGTTATTTCCGCTGAAGGCATTCAGATGGATTCCGCTAAGGTCAAGCTGTCAGTGATTGGCCCGTTCAAGGTCACGTGTCGAGGATTGCAGCGCTTTTTAGGTTTCGCTAATTTCTATCGGCGTTTCATTCGTAATTTCGGTCCAGTTGCTGCCCCTCTCACAGCTCTTACTTCTGCCAAGACGTGTTTTAAGTGGTCCGGTTCCGCCCAGGAGCTTTTGATCTTCTAAAAGAACGTTTTACGTCCGCTCCTATCCTCGTTACTCCTGACGTCACTAGACAATTCATTGTCGAGGTTGGCCTTCAGAGGTAGGCGTGGGAGCCATTCTATCCCAGCGCTTCCAGTCTGACGATAAGGTTCATCCTTGCGCTTATTTTTCTCATCGCCTGTCGCCATCTGAGCGCAACTATGATGTGGGTAACCGTGAACTGCTCGCCATCCGCTTAGCCCTAGGCGAATGGCGACAGTGGTTGGAGGGCGACCGTTCCTTTTGTCGTTTGGACAGACCATAAGAACCTTGAGTACATCCGTTCTGCCAAGCGACTTAATGCCCGTCAAGCTCGTTGGGCGTTGTTTTCGCTCGTTTCGAGTTTGTGATTTCTTACCGTCCGGGTAGCAAAAACACCAAGCCTGATGCCTTATCCCGTCTGTTTAGTTCTTCTGTGGCTTCTACTGATCCCGAGGGGATTCTTCCTTATGGGCGTGTTGTCGGGTTGACAGTCTGGGGAATTGAAAGACAGGTTAAGCAAGCACTCACGCACACTGCGTCGCCGCGCGCTTGTCCTAGTAACCTCCTTTTCGTTCCTGTTTCCACTCGTCTGGCTGTTCTTCAGTGGGCTCACTCTGCCAAGTTAGCTGGTCATCCCGGTGTTCGAGGCACTCTTGCGTCTATTCGCCAGCGCTTTTGGTGGCCGACTCAGGAGCGTGACACGCGCCCGTTTCGTGGCTGCTTGTTCGGACTGCGCGCAGACTAAGTCGGGTAACTCTCCTCCTGCCGGTCGTCTCAGACCGCTCCCCATTCCTTCTCGACCATGGTCTCACATCGCCCTAGACTTCATTACCGGTCTGCCTTTGTCTGCGGGGAAGACTGTGATTCTTACGGTTGTCGATAGGTTCTCTAAGGCGGCACATTTCATTCCCCTCGCTAAACTTCCTTCCGCTAAGGAGACGGCACAAATCATTATCGAGAATGTGTTCAGAATTCATGGCCTCCCGTTAGACGCCGTTTCAGACAGAGGCCCGCAATTCACGTCACAGTTTTGGAGGGAGTTCTGTCGTTTTGATTGGTGCGTCCGTCAGTCTCTCTTCCGGGTTTCATCCCCAGTCTAACGGTCAAGCAGAGGGCCAATCAGACGATTGGTCGCATACTACGCAGCCTTTCTTTCAGAAACCCTGCGTCTTGGGCAGAACAGCTCCCTGGGCAGAATACGCTCACAACTCGCTTCCTTCGTCTGCTACCGGGTTATCTCCGTTTCAGAGTAGTCTGGGTTACCAGCCTCCTCTGTTCTCATCCCAACTTGCCGAGTCCAGCGTTCCCTCCGCTCAAGCGTTTGTCCAACGTTGTGGCGCACCTGGAGGAGGGTGAGGTCTGCACTTTGCCGTTACAGGGCACAGACTGTGAGCCGCCAATAAACGCAGGATTAAGAGTCCAAGGTATTGTTGCGGCCAGAGAGTGTGGCTTTCCACTCGCAACCTTCCTCTTACGACAGCTTCTCGTAAGTTGACTCCGCGGTTCATTGGTCCGTTCCGTGTCTCCCAGGTCGTCAATCCTGTCGCTGTGCGACTGCTTCTTCCGCGACATCTTCGTCGCGTCCATCCTGTCTTCCATGTCTCCTGTGTTAAGCCCTTTCTTCGCACCCCCGTTCGTCTTCCCTCCCCCTCCCGTCCTTGTCGAGCGCACCTATTTACAAGGTACATAAGATCATGGACATGCGTTCTCGGGGACGGGGTCACCAATACTTAGTGGATTGGGAGGGTTACGGTCCTGAGGAGAGGAGTTGGGTTCCGTCTCGGGGCGTGCTGGACCGTTCACTCATTGATGATTTCCTCCGTTGCCGCCAGGATTCCTCCTCGAGTGCGCCAGGAGGCGCTCGGTGAGTGGGGGGGGTACTGTCATGTTTTGTCATTTATTATCATGTCTTGTCCCTGTGCTTCCCATTCTATTCGTTTCCCTCTGCTGGTCTTATTAGGTTCTTTCCCTCTTTCTATCCCTCTCTCTCCCCCTCCCTCTCTCACTCTCCGCTCTCTCTTCTCTCTATCGTTCCGTTCCTGCTCCCAGCTGTTCCTATTCCCCTAATCAATCATTTAGTCTTCCCACACCTGTTCCCGATCCTTTTCCCTGATTAGAGTCCCTATTTCTCTCCTTGTTTCCGTTTCTGCCCTGTCGGTTCCTTGTCTAGAATTCACCGTGCTGTGTTTGTGTATCGCCCTGTCGTGTCGTGTTTTCCTCAGATGCTGCGTGGTGAGCAGGTGTCTGAGTCTGTTTGGTTCAAGTGCCTTCCCGAGGCAACCTGCTGTTCACCTGCTCAAGATCGAGTCTCCAGTCGGTTCTCGTCATTTCGAGTGAAAGTTGTGTTTTTGATTGTATTTTTACGTTACTGGATTAAAGACTCTGTTTTCGCCAAGTCGCTTTTGGGTCCCTTTCACCTGCATGACAGTGATAACTAGGCTCTATACACAGGGTACCAGTACTGAGTAATGATAACCTAGGCTCTATACACAGGAGTACCAGTACTGAGTAATGATAACTAGGCTCTATACACAGGGTACCAGTACTGAGTAATGATAACTAGGCTCTATACACAGGGTACCAGTACTGATAACTAGGCTCTATACACAGGGTACCAGTACTGATAACTAGGCCTCTATACACAGGGTACCAGTACTTATGATAACTAGGCTCTATACACAGGGTACCAGTACTGATAACTAGGCTCTATACACAGGGTACCAGTACTGAGTAATGATAACTAGGCTCTATACACAGGGTACCAGTACTGGCAATGATAACTAAGCTCTATACACAGGGTCACTTGGCTCTGTCATAACCTCACATGGTCTCTCCTATCATTGCTATGCAGACGACACAAAATTAATCTTCTCCTTTCCCCCTTCTGATGACCAGGTGGCGAATCGCATCACTGCATGTCTGGCAGACATATCAGTGTGGATGACGGATCACCACCTCAAGCTGAACCTCGGCAAGACGGAGCTGCTCTTCTCCACGGGGAAGGACTGCCCGTTCATGATCTACGCGATCACGGTTGACAACTCCATTGTGTCCTCCTCCCAGAGCGCTAAGAACCTTTTGCGTGATCCTGGACAACACCTGTCGTTCTCAACTAACATCAAGGCGGTGGTCTGTTCCTGTAGGTTCATGCTCTACAACATCCGGCAGAGAGCACATCCTGCCTCACACAGGAAGCCGGCGCAGGTCCTAATCCAGGCACTTGTCATCTCCCGTCTGGATTTACTGCACCTACGCTGTTGGCTGGAGAAGCTCCCCTGCCTGTGCCATTAAACCCCTACAACTCATCCAGAATGCCGCAGCCCGTCTGGTGTTCAACCTTCCCAAGTTCTCTCACGTCACTCCCGCTCCTCCGCTCTCTCCACTGGCTTCCAGTTGAAGCTGCATCCGCTACAAGACCATGGTGCTGCCTAGAGCTGTGAGGGAACGGCACCTCATCCTCCAGGCTCTGATCAGGCCCTACACCCAAACAAGGGGGCACTGCGTTCATCCACCTCTGGCCTGCTCGCCTCCCTACCACTGAGGAAGTACAGTTCCCGTTCAGCCCAGTCAAAACTGTTCGCTCTCTGGCCCCCAATGGTGGAACAAAGCTCCTCACGGCCAGGACAGCGGAGTCAATCACCACCTTCCGGAGACACCTTGAAACCCCACCTCTTTAAGGAATACCTAGGATAGGATAAGTATTCCCTCTCACTCCCCCTTTAAGATTTAGATGCACTATTGTAAAGTGACTGTTCCACTGGATGTCATAAGGTGAATGCACCAATTTGTAAGTCGCTCTCTGGATAAGAGCGTCTGCTAAATGACTTAAATGTAAATGTAAATGTAAATACACAGGGTACCAGTACTGAGTAATGATAACTAGGCTCTATACACAGGGTACCAGTACTGATAACTAGGCTCTATACACAGGGGTACCAGTAATGATAACTAGGCTCTATACACAGGGTACCAGTACTGATAACTAGGCTCTATACACAGAATTTGCAGTACTGACTGAACTAGGCTCTATACACAGGGTACCAGTAATGATAACTAGGCTCTATACACAGGGTACCAGTACTGATAACTAGGCTCTATACACAGGGCACCAGTACTGATAACTAGGCTCTATACACAGGGTACCAGCAATTGACAACTAGGCTCTATACACAGGGTACCAGTACTGATAACTAGGCTCTATACACAGGGGTACCAGTACTGAGTACTGATAACTAGGCTCTATACACAGGGTACCAGTACTGAGAATGATAATAGGCTCTATACACAGGGTACCAGTACTGAGTAATGATAACTAGGCTCTATACACAGGGTACCAGTAATGATAACTAGGCTCTATACACAGGGTACCAGTACTGAGTAATGATAACTAGGCTCTATACACAGGGTACCAGTACTGAGTAATGATAACTAGGCTCTATACACAGGGTACCAGTACTGATAACTAGGCTCTATACACAGGGTACCAGTACTGAGTAATGATAACTAGGCTCTATACACAGGGTACCAGTACTGAGTAATGATAACTAGGCTCTATACACAGGGTACCAGTACTGATAACTAGGCTCTATACAGGGTACCAGTACTGATAACTAGGCTCTATACACAGGGTACCAGTACTGAGTAATGATAACTAGGCTCTATTCACAGGGTAGTACTGAGTAATGATAACTAGGCTCTATACACAGGGTACCAGTACTGAGTAATGATAACTAGGCTCTATACACAGGGTACCAGTACTGATAACTAGTCAATGACCAGTACTGATAACTAGGCTCTATACACAGGGTACCAGTACTGATAATGATAACTTCTCTATACACAGGGTACCAGTACTGATAATGATAACTAGGCTCTATACACAGGGTACCAGTACTGAGTACTGATAACTAGGCTCTATACATGGGGTACCAGTACTGAGTAATGATAACTGGGCTCTATACACAGGAGTACCAGTACTGATAATGATAACTAGGCTCTATACACAGGAGTACAGTACTGAGTCAATGATAACTAGGCTCTATACACAGGGTACCAGTACTGAGTAATGATAACTAGGCTCTATACACAGGGTACCAGTAATGAGTCACTAGGCTCTGTACCAGTACTGATAACTAGGCTCTATACACAGGGTACCAGTACTGATAACTAGGCTCTATACAGTATTACCGAGTACTGATAACTAGGCTCTATACACAGGGTACCAGTACTGATAACTAGGCTCTATACACAGGAGTCCAGTACTGAGTAATGATAACTAGGCTCTATACAATGGGTACCAGTAATGATAACTAGGCTCTATACACAGGGTACCAGTACTGATAACTAGTCTATACACAGGGTGAGTAATGATAACTAGGCTCTATACACAGGGTACCAGTACTATAACTGTCTATGGGTACCAGTACTGATAACTAGGCTCTATACACAGGGTACCAGTAATGATAACTAGGCTCTATACACAGGGTGAGTACTGATAACTAGGCTCTATACACAGGGTACCAGTACTGATAACTAGGCTCTATACACAGGGTACCGAGTACTGTGCTAGGCTCTATACACAGGGTACCAGTAACTAAGCTCTATATGAGTACTGATAACTAGGCTCTATACACAGGGTACCAGTACTGATAACTAGGCTCTATACACAGGGTACCAGTACTGATAACTAGGCTCTATACACAGGGTACCAGTACTGAGTACTGATAACTGAGGCTCTATACACAGGGTACCAGTACTGAGTAATGATAACTAGGCTCTATACACAGGGTACCAGTACTGAGTCTAGGCTCTATACACGGGGTACCAGTAATGATAACTAGGCTCTATACACAGGGTACCAGTACTGAGTAATGATAACTAGGCTCTATACACAGGGTACCAGTACTGAGTAATGATAACTAGGCTCTATACACAGGGTACCAGTACTGATAACTAGGCTCTATACACAGGGTACCAGTACTGAGTAATGATAACTAGGCTCTATACAGGGTACCAGTACTGAGTAATGATAACTAGGCTCTATACACAGGGTACCAGTACTGATAACTAGGCTCTATACACAGGAGTACCAGTACTGATAACTAGGCTCTATACACAGGGTACCAGTACTGAGTAATGATAACTAGGCTCTGATTCACAGGGTACCAGTACTGAGTAATGATAACTAGGCTCTATACACAGGGTACCAGTACTGAGTAATGATAACTAGGCTCTATACACAGGGTACCAGTACTGATAGCAACTAGGCTCTATACACAGGATACATAACTGGGCTCTATACACAGGAGTACCAGTACTGATAACTCTCTATACACAGGGTACCAGTACTGATAACTAGGCTCTATACACAGGGTACCAGTACTGAGTACTTGATAACTAGGCTCTATACATGGGGTACCAGTACTGAGTAATGATAACTAGGCTCTATACACAGGGTACCAGTACTGGTAAATGATAACTAGGCTCTATACACACAGGGGTACCAGTACTGAGTAATGATAACTAGGCTCTATACACAGGGTACCAGTACTGAGTAATGATAACTAGGCTCTATACACAGGGTACCAGTAATGATAACTAGGCTCTGTACCAGTACTGATAACTGAAGCTCTATACACAGGGTACCAGTACTGATAACTAGGCTCTATATACACAGGAATACCAGTACTGATAACTAGGCTCTATACACAGGGGGTACCAGTACTGATAACTAGGCTCTATACACAGGGTACCAGTACTGAGTAATGATAACTAGGCTCTATACAGGGTACCAGTAATGATAACTAGGCTCTATACGTGAGGTACCAGTACTGATAACTAGGCTCTATACACAGGGTACCAGTACTGATAACTAGGCTCTATATACACAGGTACCAGTACTGATAACTAGGCTCTATACACAGGAGTACCAGTGACTGATAACTAGGCTCTATACACAGGGTACCAGTACTGAAGTATTATGATAACTAGGCTCTATGTAGTTGCCTGTTAGCACTCCATTGTCATCAACGTTTAGTTTATTCTTTTGTTGTGTGATTCACTGACTTAAATAAAAGATGTGGAACCCAGATCACGCTGCACGTTGTATCCACAGTATGTTTCCAATGATCGTGACATTTTATACCCGTACCCCTCGTTATTGTTATTTTATTGTTACTTTTTATTTTAAAAAATTAAATTCTATTTCTTGAACTGCATTGTTGGTTAGGGCTTGTACTTAAACACTTCATGGTACAGTGAATCAGCGCATGTGTTAAACCCAGACTTGGACCAGTCATCCACTCCACTGAAGCATGTGTTAAACCAGACTTGGACCAGTCATCTTGGAGCATGTGTTAAACCCAGACTGAATGACATCCACTCCACTGAAAAAGCATGCTAGTGACTTGCAATGCTTGCAGTTACACACTGTTTCCTTCCAAACCAGTCATTGTTGAATTTGCGATCTCAACTTGTTGTGTAATGTTCATGTCCAATGGCTGATGAGCACCGATATGTTTTATCTGTCATTTCTCTACATTATTTCTCTTCATGTGACAAGGATTCAAATGGATTTGCCAGTAGATTGTATGACTTGATTCATGATGATTTTGACAGTATGTCCAATCAAAGCTACTGTAGATATACAGTGGGACAAAAAAGTATTTAGTCAGCCTGCAATTGTGCAAGTTCTCCCAAAAAAGATGAGAGAGGCCTGTAATTTTCATCGTAGGTACACTTCAACTATGACAGACAAAATGAGAAAACAAAATCCTGAAAATCACATTGTAGGATTTTTAATGAATTTATATGCAAATGACAGACTTTCGGAAGTTTCTTTCATTTTTCATTCTAATATGTAAACATTTCAACTGTATTCAATTATTACCCTGTTCAATTCCCAATTTAGCCATTACCGGAATGTGTTTGACAAGTCATTGTTTCCAAGGTCCTAAATATTCATGGTCTCCCAAGTGGTCTCCCAAAGTGGTCTCCCAAGTGGTCTCCCAGTGGTCTCCCGGTGGTCTCCCAGTGGTCTCCCAAGTGGTCTCCCAAGTGGTCTGCATCTCAGTGCTAGAGGCGTCACTACAGACCCTTGTTCAATTCTAGGCTGCATCATAACCGGCCGGGTTGAGAGTCACATAGGCACACAGTGGCCCAGCATTGTCTGGGTTGGGCCTTGATTGTAAATAAGAATTTGTTCTTAACTGACTTGCCTTGTTAAATAAAGGATAAACACGTAAAAATAGAAAACAGGAAAATGACAGGCACAAGCAAGAGTATGAAAGTATTCAATCCCAGCGAGATTTAAAGTGACAAGTGGATTTTGCACCAAACACAGGAAATGGATGGCTGAAAAAGACAGATCCCGTGTTGCCACAAGCACACACACACCACAGGAGGCTGGTGGTACCTTAATTAGGGAGAATAGGCTCGTGGTAATAGCTGGAGCGGAATAGATAGAATGGTTCCGGCCATTATTATGAAGATGTTCTCCCCTCACCAGCCTCCTGTGACATACACACCTTACGCACACTCACACACACACACACACACACACTGCCACAGGAGATCTTTCTGTTAACTTTTGTTTCTCCTCTACCACATAGTGTACTTTCTGTAACACATTCTGGGCTCTGAGCCCAAGCTGCCATTAAAGATATTTTCTCAAAATATGACTTGACATTCCTTGGATCTCCTCTTTATTTATTTTTTAGTTTGCAGTTTTGGATACCATTCTGTTTCAAGGATACCATTCTGTTTCAAGGGATACCATTCTGATTCAAGGATACCATTCTGTGTTCAAGGATACCATTCTGATTAAAGGATACCATTCTGTTTCAAGGATACCATTCTGTGTAAAGGATACCATTCTGTTTCAAGGATACCATTCTGTTTCAAGGATACCATTCTGTTTCAAGGATACCATTCTGTGTAAAGGATACCATTCTGTGTAAAGGATACCATTCTGTTTAAAGGATACCATTCTGTTTCAAGGATACCATTCTGTTTCAAGGATACCATTCTGTTTTAAGGATACCATTCTGTTTCAAGGATACCATTCTGTTTCAAGGATACCATTCTGTTTCAAGGATACCATTCTGTTTCAAGGATACCATTCTGTTTAAAGGATACCATTCTGTGTAAAGGATACCATTCTGTGTAAAGGATACCATTCTGTTTAAAGGATACCATTCTGTTTAAAGGATACCATTCTGTTTAAAGGATACCATTCTGTGTAAAAGATACCATTCTGTTTTGAGGATACCATTCTGTTTAAAGGATACCATTCTGTGTAAAAGGATACCATTCTGTTTAAAGGATACCATTCTGTTTAAAGGATACCATTCTGTGTAAAATGATACCATTATGTTTTAAGGATACCATTCTGTTTTAAGGATACCATTCTGTTTTAAGGATACCATTCTGTTTTAAGGATACCATTCTGTTTAAAGGATACCATTCTGTTTCAAGGATACCATTCTGTTTCAAGGATACCATTCTGTTTCAAGGATACCATTCTGTTTTAAGGATACCATTCTGTGTAAAGGATACCATTCTGTTTTAAGGATACCATTCTGTTTAAAGGATACCATTCTGTGTAAAGGAGTTTGTGTGTGTGTCTTTCTGTCCATAGTTATGTTTTTGGTGTACAGTATGCACTAAGTAAATTATTATATTAGTAGTATTTCTATTATGTTAATACTACATTTGATTTATTAACACAGGCTTGATTGATATGAGGAAAACAATAGGGAATGCTATTGATGCCATGCAGGTTTATTAACACAGGCTTGATTGATATGAGGAAAACAATAGGGAATGCTATTGATGCCATGCAGGTTTATTAACACAGGCTTGATTGATATGAGGAAAACAATAGGGAATGCTATTGATGCCATGCAGGTTTATTAACACAGGCTTGATTGATATGAGGGAAACAATAGGGAATGCTATTGATGCCATGCAGGTTTATTAACACAGGCTTGATTGATATGAGGAAAACAATAGGGAATGCTATTGATGCCATGCAGGTTTATTAACACAGGCTTGATTGATATGAGGAAAACAATAGGGAATGCTATTGATGCCATGCAGGTTGATTAACACAGGCTTGATTGATATGAGGAAAACAATAGGGAATGCTATTGATGCAGGCCTCCCAGACTGATTCCGTCCTATTTTCTGAGAAGAAAAATCATTCAGGAGCAGGAAGTTTAAAAAATAATAAAAACGTGTCCAAATAAATAAAAATAAAAACAAAATGGAAGATAATACAAGCCCTGGTGATTATCTATAACAATCCAGAGGACGCTGTCTGAAACAGATTTTTGTAGAGCTGTGAATGGCATTCATTCATTGGTGTACTGATCTAGAATTTTACCCATTACAATCTTCTTCATTATGAACTTTTTTTTTTTTAAAGAAGGCAAAACTGATCTTAGATCAGCACTCCTACTGTAAACGCTGTGTGAAAACAGGGCCCCAGGCCAACATCTTGGCCAACGAACTTGATGGAGGTAATCAGTGCTTCATCAAGGAACCTCAGTGTAATGAATATCCATAGGGGGGAAAATATATATTTTAAGCTCTACCTGCTTTGTCTTTGACCAGTAGATACAAACTACTCAACCGTTAGTACATTGACTTGTCCATATAAAACCTATTAAAAGTTGACATCATTGTGAGTTAATGAAGAACCATACTGTATAAATTAAAGATTAAGGAATTTTTACCATTCTGCATTACAGAGGGGACCTACCTGCAGGCTTGACCTGATTTATGTCTGTTGGCTCCTACGGAGTCTAAAAGGTAAGCTACTGGCGTCCCCTGATACATGGCTGTGTTTTCTCCCTTCTACACCACCCCTGAGCAGCAGAGGGCAACAAGAGCAGGTGCTTCAGCGCCAGCCAGCCAGCCACAGCTCAGTGCAGGCCCCCATGGCCGGTCCCCCATGGCCAGGCCTCCCATGGCCGGTCCCCCCCATGGCCAGGGCCCCCCATGGCCGGTCCCCCCATGGCCAGACCCCACATGGCCGGTCCCCCCATGCTTGCTTTATTCCACTATGTGGGAGTTCCCCTGGCTTGTGATGCCAAGCAGTTCACATGAGAATGATGTTCTCACCGTTGAGAGCTGAGCAAGAGCAAGCATCTAAGACTGATCCAGATCACTCATCAGCGAGTAGTGTACACTGACCACTGCAGTCTGTCACAGTATACCGTTTATTTTCATGAAATACTTGCAAGTAATAAAACATACCTTGCAAAAAGGACCTACCTCGTAATTTCATATTCTGTTTCTCACGGCCCCTTGGCATCCGTTTGTGCCACTCTGTCCGAAACTGAAAGGCTCAGTTCAGTCAAAAACGTGTGATTTTCCCCATGTTTCATACTTCCACACTATGAGATTGGAATAATTCTGGGAAATTGTGAAAATGATGGTAATGCCCTTTTAGTGTAAGAGTTGTTTTTCAGGCTGTTTTGGTGGGAAGGAGTTTTGTTCTGGTTTTCAAGGGAAATGGAAAGACGTAAAAAAAAAAGATTTTGGACAAGGCAACGTTCCATCTTAACTCCTCCCCCACAGTTTCTGGATTGGTTGAACAGTGCAGAAGAGAACCTCCCCCACAGTTTCTGGATTGGTTGAACAGTGCAGAAGAGAACCTCCCCACAGTTTCTGGATTGGTTGAACAGTGCAGAAGAGAACCTCCCCCACAGTTTCTGGATTGGTTGAACAGTGCAGAAGAGAACCTCCCCCACAGTTTCTGGATTGGTTGAACAGTGCAGAAGAGAACCTCCCCACAGTTTCTGGATTGGTTGAACAGTGCAGAAGAGAACCTCCCCCACAGTTTCTGGATTGGTTGAACAGTGCAGAAGAGAACCTCCCCACAGTTTCTGGATTGGTTGAACAGTGCAGAAGAGAACCTCCCCACAGTTTCTGGATTGGTTGAACAGTGCAGAAGAGAACCTCCCCCACAGTTTCTGGATTGGTTGAACAGTGCAGAAGAGAACCTCCCCCACAGTTTCTGGATTGGTTGAACAGTGCAGAAGAGAACCTCCCCCACAGTTTCTGGATTGGTTGAACAGTGCAGAAGAGAACCTCCCCACAGTTTCTGGATTGGTTGAACAGTGCAGAAGAGAACCTCCCCCACAGTTTCTGGATTGGTTGAACAGTGCAGAAGAGAACCTCCCCCACAGTTTCTGGATTGGTTGAACAGTGCAGAAGAGAACCTCCCCACAGTTTCTGGATTGGTTGAACAGTGCAGAAGAGAACCTCCCCACAGTTTCTGGATTGGTTGAACAGTGCAGAAGAGAACCTCCCCACAGTTTCTGGATTGGTTGAACAGTGCAGAAGAGAACCTCCCCACAGTTTCTGGATTGGTTGAACAGTGCAGAAGAGAACCTCCCCACAGTTTCTGGATTGGTTGAACAGTGCAGAAGAGAACCTCCCCACAGTTTCTGGATTGGTTGAACAGTGCAGAAGAGAACCTCCCCACAGTTTCTGGATTGGTTGAACAGTGCAGAAGAGAACCTCCCCACAGTTTCTGGATTGGTTGAACAGTGCAGAAGAGAACCTCCCCCACAGTTTCTGGATTGGTTGAACAGTGCAGAAGAGAACCTCCCCCACAGTTTCTGGATTGGTTGAACAGTGCAGAAGAGAACCTCCCCCACAGTTTCTGGATTGGTTGAACAGTGCAGAAGAGAACCTCCCCCACAGTTTCTGGATTGGTTGAACAGTGCAGAAGAGAACCTCCCCCACAGTTTCTGGATTGGTTGAACAGTGCAGAAGAGAACCTCCCCACAGTTTCTGGATTGGTTGAACAGTGCAGAAGAGAACCTCCCCACAGTTTCTGGATTGGTTGAACAGTGCAGAAGAGAACCTCCCCACAGTTTCTGGATTGGTTGAACAGTGCAGAAGAGAACCTCCCCCACAGTTTCTGGATTGGTTGAACAGTGCAGAAGAGAACCTTCCCAGACAGTTTTTTTCCCCTTCTTGTCAAGACTAGCATGTAGAGGGTTCTAGTTTCAGGCGTTTCTTTTACGCCTGCTACGTTAGGTTAGTGACAGGAGGACAGGAATCAGCTGGTCCAATCAGAACAGCTGTGGCTGGCCGGGTACAACAACATTCCCAGAATTGTGGACAATGCTGTGAGGGCATGACTGACTGGACACTGAGCTTTGGTGTGGCAAAGCCGGCAGTTCATTCGGAAACTATTCAGACCACTTCCCCTTGTCCACATGTTGTTACATTACAGCCTTTTTCTAAAATGTATTTAAAAAATGTTGTTTTCCTGTAATTCTGGTCACATTTTCATGCCACAGCACAGATACTTCTGTTACTCTCCTCTCGATCCCTTCACAGGGTTGTCCTTACATATCGTGGGTCACTGCGCACATTACTTTGCACTATTGTCAGACAGGTCCATTCTAAAAGTTATGGGATTCAAAGCAGATCTCTGAAAGAAAAAAACTACTTTTATACAACTTTACTGTTTCTCCAGCAGCTAACAGGGACCTTCAATCATTTTTTTCTCCGTCTAGCAGCTAATTTCCTTATTTTCTAAATGCCATTTTCCGCTTTTTCTAATTCTGAGGAGGAGAAGAAAGAAGCCCTTCAGTTGATGATTGATCAACCGTGTTCAACCTGCCAGAGGTATCGTCAATGTTTGATGATTGATCAACAGTGTTCAACCTGCCAGAGGTATGGTCAATGTTTGATGATTGATCAACAGTGTTCAACCTGCCAGAGATATGGTCAATGTTTGATGATTGATCAACAGTGTTCAACCTGCCAGAGGTATCGTCAATGTTTTCTATGTTCCCTCCTCTTTTTCTTCTCAGATAACCAGACACCTGTAGTACTATAGTTACTTCAGAGGAAAATATGCCTTTTAAACTGAGTTTAACAGATTTAAAAAAAACTCTCATACTTTCTTTTCAGTCTTTTCCTATTCAAGTATCTTGACAACTCAGCCTGGTATTTTGGCAGCAGTCCCTTAAGTGTTGATGTCAGCTGAGAGAGAGAGAGAGAGAGAGAGAGAGAGAGAGAGAGAGAGAAGGATGGATGGGAGGAGAGAGAGAGAGAGAGAGAGAGCAGGATGAGGAGAGAGAGAGAGAGAGAGCAGGATGGGAAGAGAGAGAGAGAGAGAAAGAGCATGAGAGAGAGAGAGAGAGGGAGAGGAGGAGGGGAGAAGGATGGGGAGAGAGAGAGAGAGAGAGAGAGGGAGGGAGAGAGAGAGAGAGAAGGATGGGAGAGAGAGAGAGAAGGATGGGAGAGAGAGAGAGAAGGATGGGAGAGAGAGAGAGAGAGAG
>NW_025750423.1:0-15000 GCF_021184085.1 Oncorhynchus gorbuscha | reverse complement strand
GGACTGTGAAGAGACCTCTGGTGGCATGTTCAATTCAAATGTATTTATATAGCCCTTCGTACTTCAGCTGATATCTCAAAGTGCTGTACAAGCCAACCTAAAACCCAAACAGCAAGCAATGCAACTGTAGAAACACGTTGGCTGAGAAAACTCCTAGAAGGCCAAAACCTAGGAAGAAACTTAGGAAGGAACCAGGCTATGTGGGGTGGCCAGTCCTCTTCTGGCCGTGCCGGGTGGAGATTATAACAGAACAGCAATAAGATGTTCAAATGTTCTATAAATGACCAGCATGGTCCAATAATAATAAGGCAGAACAGTTTGAAACTGGAGCAGCAGCACGGCCAGGTGGACTGGGGACAGCAAGGAGTCATCATGTCAGGTAGTCCTGGGGCACGGTCCTAGGGCTCAGGTCCTCCGAGAGAGAGAGAGAGAGAAAGAAAGAGAGAAAGAGAGAATTAGAGAGAGCACACTTAAATTCACACAGGACACCGAATAGGACACGAGAAGTACTCCAGATATAACAAACTGACCCTAGCCCCCCGACACATAAACTACTGCAGCATAAATACTGGAGGCTGTTAGGGTTATGGATGGGTGTCTGGTCTGTGTGCCGGTAGTTTAAACAGACCTCTGGTGGCATGTCTTCATGGGTGTCTGATCTGTGTGCCAGTCATTCAAACAGACTGCATTCAACATGTCAACACTCACAAATATAACGCAGTGTTGAAGTCAATCTCTCCTCCACTTTGAGCCAGGAGAGATTGACGTGCATATTATTAACGTTAGCTCTACGTGTACATTTAATGGCCAGCTGTATTGCTCTGTTCTGGGCCAGTCGAGACGGGGTTCGACCCCAAGACTGTGTTAGCCCGCTGACACACAAGAGCTAAAGTGTCACGATCGTCGTATGAGTGAGACCAAGGCGCAGCGTGGTACGCGTACATTCTCTTTAATAAAAGAGGGAACGCCGAACAAACCAACAGAAATAACAAACGAAACGTGAAGCTATACAATATAGTGCTGACAGGCAACTACACACAGTCAAGATCCCACACCAGAAAGTGGGAAAAAGGGCTGCCTAAATATGAATCCCAATCGGAGACAACAATAAACAGCTGTCTCTGATTGGGAACCATATCAGGCCAACATAGATATACAAAAACCCTTGACATACAAAAAACTAGAGTACCCACCCTAGTCACCCCCTGACCTTACCAAAATATGTAGAAAACAGAGATATCTAAGGTCAGGGCATGACATTAGGCCTAGGCATCCAAGCTTAGGGCAGCAGGTAGCCTAGCGGTCGGTCGGAGTGTTGGGCCAGTAACTGAGATGTCGCTGGTTCAAATACCAGTTCCGAAAAGGTGAAAAATCTGTCGATGTGCCCTTGAGCAAGGCACTTATACTCTAATTTGCTCCAGGGTTACTGTACTACTATGGATGATCCTGTAAAACAACACCTTTCGCTGCCCCTATCCAATGACAATAAAACATATATTTAATAATAATAACAAAAAATGAACACAGGACTTCAGGTCTCAGGAAATGCTACAATATCCTGTTATCTGCACTGCAGTTGTTCATCAAGTAGAGCCAATCACCTACTATCTCCTCTCTGTGTGGGTAACCTTGATTATAGAGGAAGAGGAGGATGAGGAAGGAGGGGAGCAGGACATCATGCAGGTTCTGGGGAACATGGTGATGGAGATGCTGGTGAAATACTGGATCTATATCTGTGGAGGAATGTTCTTCTTCGTCAGCTTCGAGGGACGCATGGTCATGTATAAGATCATCTACATGATGCTCTTCCTCTTCTGTGTGGCGCTCTATCAGGTTGGTACACGCACACTCACACACTCACTCACACACACACACACACACACACACACACACACACACACACACACACACACACACACACACACACATACACACAACACACACACACACACACACACACACACACACACACACACACACACACACACACACACACTTTCTTCCCCTCTCTCTCCCTCTCTCTCTCTCTCTCTCCTACTCCCTCTCCCCTCTCTCTCTCTCTCTCTCTCTCTCCCTCTCTCCCTCTCTCCTCTCTCTCTCTCTCTCTCTCTCTCTCTCTCTCTCTCTCTCTCTCTCTCTCTCTCTCTCTCTCTCTCTCTCTCCCTCTCTCCCTCTCTCTCTCTCTCCTCTCTTCTCTCCCCTCTCTCCCTCTCTCCCTCTCTCTCTCTCTCTCTCTCTCTCTCTCTCTCTCTCTCTCTCTCGCTCTCTCTCTCTCTCCTCTCTCCCTCCTCTCTCTCTTACACATGTTAACCACCACAGTATGGACGTCTGTTCTGGATGAACAGCCTCCTCCACCCACCTGGTTACAAATGACCTTGGGCAAAACATGTGTACCCATCTGACCTGATGTGTGTGTGTGTGTGTGTGTGTGTGTGTGTGTGTGTGTGTGTGTGTGTGTGTGTGTGTGTGTGTGTGTGTGTGTGTGTGTGTGTGTGTGTGTGTGTGTGTGTGTGTGTGTGTGTGTGTGTGTCTCCAGGTGCACTATGAGTACTGGAGGAGGATCCTGAAGTACTTCTGGATGTCTGTGGTGGTCTACACCATGCTGGTCCTCGTCCTGGTCTACACCTTCCAGTTTGAGACTTCTCTACCCTTCTGGTCTAACATGACTGGCATGAGTGAAGAGAAGTGAGTCCTAACCCCTGACCCCTAACCTCTGACCCTCCCTACCCTTCTGGTCTAACATGACTGGCATGAGCAAAGAGAAGTGAGTCGTAACCCCTAACCCCTGACCCTCCCTACCCTTCTGGTCTAACATGACTGGCATGAGTGAAGAGAAGTGAGTGGTAACCCCTGACCCCCTAACCCTGACCTCCTACCTTTCTGGCCTAACAAGACTGGCATGAAGCGAAGAAAGTAAGTCGTGACACCTGACCCCTGACCCTAATCCCTTTACCCTCCCTACCCTTCTGGAAAGCCACAACATGACTGGCATGAGTGAAGAAGTGGTGGTAACCCTAACCCCTGACCCTCCAGCTATTTTGCTCATATGACTGGCATGGCAAAAGTAGTCGTAACCCCTAACCCCTGACCCCTAACCCCCTGACCCTCCCTACCCTTCTGGTCTAACATGACTGGCATGAGTGAAAATTAGTCTAACCCCTGACCCTCTCTCCCCCCACCCTCCTCTCCCCCTCTCCCTCTCCCCGTCTCCCCCTTTCTCTCTCCCCCTCTCCCTCTCCCCTCCTCTCCTCCCCCTCCCTCTCCCTTCTCCCTCACCTCTCTCCCTCCCTCTCCCTTCTCCTCCCTCTCTCCCTCCTCTCTCTCCCCCTCCTCTCTCTCTCTCCTCTCCCCCCTCTCCTCCTCTCTCTCCCCCCTTCTCCTCCTCTCCCTCTCCATCCCCCCTCTCTAGCGTCTCTCACCCCTTCTCTCTCTCCCTCCTCTCTCTCTCCTCCTCTCTCCTCCTCTCCTCCTCTCCCATCTCCTCCTCTCTCTCCCCTCCTCTCTCTCACCCCTTCTCTCTCCCCCCTCTCCCCCGCCCTCCTCTCTCTCCAGACTGAAGGACCTGGGGCTAGAACAGTTCTCCGTGCTCGATGCTCTTCACACGTATCTTCATCCCCACCTCCTTCTCTTGGTGTGTATCCTCCACCTTCACTACTTCCCGACAACTTCCTGCTGCTCACTGACCTGAAGGCTGTGGCCCAAAACAGGACAGCACCATCTACAGGTGAGACTGGGGGACTGATTGTGTTAGCCAGCTGAGCTAAAGTTTAGGACTAGGTGTCAATACAGGGGGAATAACATGAGTCTCAGCACCATCAGGTGAGCTGACGGGGGATTTGAACCCTGTGTTGGCTGAAAGTTCTTAATGTGGGGGGCTACACGAGTCACAGCTGCATTTCCAAATTGTTGAGCTGTGTTTGTGACTGGGGTTCAGACCCAGTACGTCTCTAGACTGTGTTAACCCACTGAGCTTAAGTCTAGGTGTTTTGTGTGAGAGAGCGAACAGCAGTTCCTGATGAACTGACCAGCGATCTTTCAACGCATTAGACTAGAGTTTGGATTAGCTGGATGGTTTTATCATGTATCTACCTCACAGTGCACATTCTCTAATGTATAAGACCTACAGAGAAATGCCGGAGGAGATGTAGTGGTCTGTGTTAATGTCTTGTCTTCATGTTCTAGCAACCTCCTTCATGTTCTAGTAGCCTCCTTCATGTTCTATTAGCCTCCTTCATGTTCTATTAGCCTCCTTCATGTTGTTCTAGTAGCCTCCTTCATGTTCTAGTAGCCTCCTTCATAATTCTAGCAACCTCCTTCATGTTCTAGCAGCCTCCTTCATGTTCTAGTAATATCCTTCATGTTAGTAGCCTCCTTCATGTTCTAGTGGCCTCCTTCATATGTTCTAGTAGCCTCCTTCATGTTCTATTAGCCTCCTTCATGTTCTAGTAGCCTCCTTCATGTTCTAGCAGCCTCCTTCATGTTCTAGTAGCCTCCTTCATGTTCTAGTAGCCTCCTTCATGTTCTAGTAGCCTCCTTCATGTTCTAGTAGCCTCCTTCATGTTCTAGTAGCCTCCTTCATGTTCTAGTAGCCTCTTCTGTGTTCTATTAGCCTCCTTCATGTTCTGGTAGCCTCCTTCATGTTCTAGTAGCCTCCTTCATGTTCTGTAGCCTCCTTCATGTTCTAGCAGCCTCCTTCATGTTCTGTCAGCCTCCTTCATGTTCTAGTAGCCTCCCTTCATGTTCTAGTAGCCTCCTTCATGTTCACAAATTAGCCTCCTTCATGTTCTAGTAGCCTCCTTCATGTTCTAGTAGCCTCCTTCATGTTCTAGTAGCCTCCTTCATGTTCTAGTAGCCTCCTTCATGTTCTATTAGCCTCCCCTTCATGTTCTATTAGCCTCCTTCATGTTCTAGTAGCCTCCTTCATGTTCTAGTAGCCTCCTTCATGTTCTAGTAGCCTCCTTCATGTTCTAGTAGCCTCCTTCATGTTCTAGTAGCCTCCTTCATGTTCTAGTAGCCTCCTTCATGTTCTAGTAGCCTCCTTCATGTTCCCACTTGCTTCTCATCCTATTCTCTTTAATCTATTGCCATCTGCCATCTCCTCCTCCTCTGCCATCTGCCATTTCTCCATTCCCTTCCTCTCCTCACACAGTCATGCTAAAGTCAATGGTCGCGTGTATCTGATCATGAACAGGTAGGTACCTGCTCGCCTTTCATCCATCCTGTCACATCCATGCATCACTGTTTGACTTCCCTCCTCTTCTTCACTTCTCATGCTCTCCTTTGGTCCAACTCTTCTCTTCCCTCTACCTCTCCACCTCCTCTCCATCTCTCCTCTCTATCTCTCCTCTCTCTATCTCCCTCTCATCAACCTCTCCATCTCTCCCCTCTCATCCACCTCTCCCATCTCTCTCTCTCATCCACCTCTATCCCTCCTCTCTCATCCACCTCTCTATCTCTCCTCTCTCATCCATCTCTCCATCTCTCCCCTCTCATCCACCTCTCCATCTCTCCTCTCTCATCCACCTCTCTATCTCTCCTCTCTCATCCACCTCTCTATCTCTCCCCTCTCATCCACCTCTCCACCTCTCCTCTCTCATCCACCTCTCCATCTCATCACTCCATCTCATCCACCTCTCCATCTCTCCCCTCTCATCCACCTCTCCACCTCTCCCCTCTCATCCACCTCTCCATCTCATCACTCCATCTCATCCACCTCTCCATCTCTCCCCTCTCATCCACCTCTCCACCTCTCCTCTCTCATCCACCTCTCTATCTCTCCTCTCTCATCCACCTCTCTATCTCTCCTCTCTCATCCACCTCTCTATCTCTCCTCTCTCATCCACCTCTCCATCTCTCCCCTCTCATCCACCTCTCCATCTCATCACACCATCTCTCCTCTCTAATCCACCTCTCCATCTCTCCATCTCTGCCCTCTCTCATCCATCTCTCCATCTCTCCCCTCTCATCCGCCTCTCCATCTCTCCTCTCATCCCCTCTCCATCTCTCTCACCTCTCCTCTCATCCTCTATACCTCTGGTCCTCTGGTCCTCCAAGCATCTAAACACGCCTGTCCTTCCCTGCTCGGTTACCTAACTTCCCTACGAAACTTGCTCCTACAGTTCTGTCCGTTTGGTTGAATGGTTAACCAATATTTGATGGAGGGGGTTGGTTGAATAAATAAACCAATATTTGTTGGGGGGGGGGTGGGGGGTTTGGTTGAATGGTTAACCAATATTTGTTGGGGGGGTTTGGTTGAATGGTTAACCAATATTTGATGGGGGGGGGTGGGGAAGTTTGGTTTAATGGTTAACCAATATTTGTTGTTGGGGGGGTTGGTTGAATGGTAAACCAATATTTGATGGGGGTGGGGGGGGTTTAGTTGAATGGTAGACCAATATTTGATGGGGTGGGGGGAGGTTTGGTTGAATAGTAGACCAATATTTGATGGGGTGGGAGGGGTTTGGTTGAATAGTAGACCAATATTTGATGGGGTGGGGGGGGTTTGGTTGAATGGTGAATTAATGTTTGATGGGGTGGGGGATTTAGTTGAATAGTAGACCAATATTTGATGGGGTGGGGGGGGTTTAGTGAATAGTAGACCAATATTTGATGGGGTGGGGGGGGGGGGGTTTGGTTGAATAGTAGACCAATATTTGATGGGGTGGGGGGTGTTTGGTTGAATGGTAGACCAATATTTGATGGGGTGGGGGGGTTCGACAGGTCGTGTTAGAAACGTATGTGAAACATTCTGTTCTATTTTGGTTTCTGCCTCTTTGTGTTTCTTTGGATGACCAATTTGATTTGTGGACACTTCTTCTTGATACCCACAACCCCCCTCTCCAGAACCCTCTCCACAATACCCACAAACTTCTCTGCCAGTTTATCCTCATTAAAAGTCTCTTCTTTCCAGCATGTCCTGACTTGGTATTAAAAGACACCACCTTTCCTCTTTAGAACCAATCCCCTCCACTCTTTTCCTAGTTCCTCTGCAGCCTGTGGTAGCAACTTGTAACCCTATTGGTCGCTAACCTACACTGTGTCTGTCAATCTACTTTTGCTGTGGCTCTCCCTCTCTCGGTGTTGATCTCCCTCTCTCTGTCTGTGTTGATCTCCCTCTCTCTCTCTGTGTTGATCTCCCTCTCTCTCTGTGTTGATCTCCCTCTCTCTCTGTTGATCTCCCTCTCTCTCTGTGTGTTGATCTCCCTCTCTGTCTGTGTTGATCTCCTCTCTCTCTCTCTCTCTCTCTCTCTCTGTGTTGATCTCCCTCTCTCTCTCTGTTGATCTCCCTCTCTCTGTGTTGATCTCCCTCTCTCTCTGTTGATCTCCCTCTCTCTCTGTGTGTTGATCTCCCTCTCTGTCTGTGTTGATCTCCCTCTCTCTCTCTCTGTGTTGATCTCCCTCTCTCTCTCTGTGTTGATCTCCCTCTCTCTCTGTGTTGAGCTCCCTCTCTCTCTCTGTTGATCTCCCTCTCTCTGTGTTGATCTCCCTCTCTCTCTGTGTGTTGATCTCCCTCTATCTCTGTGTGTTGATCTCCCTCTCTCTCTCTCTCTGTGTTGATCTCCCTCTCTCTCTCTGTGTTGATCTCCCTCTCTCTCTCTGTGTTGATCTCCCTCTCTCTCTCTGTTGATCTCCCTCTCTCTGTGTTGATCTCCCTCTCTCTCTCTGTGTTGATCTCTGTGTTGATCTCCCTCTCTATCTGTGTTGATCTCTCTCCCTCTCTCTCTGTTGATCTCTCCTCCCTCTCTCTCTCTGTGTTGATCTCCTGTTGATCTCCCTCTCTCTCTCTCTGTGTTGATCTCCCTCTCTCTGTGTTGATCTCCCTCTCTCTATCTGTGTTGATCTCCCTCTCTCTCTCTGTTGATCTCCCTCTCTCTCTCTGTGTTGATCTCCCTCTCTCTGTGTTGATCTCCCTCTCTCTCTCTGTTGATCTCCCTCTCTCTCTCTGTTGATCTCCCTCTCTCTCTGTTGATCTCCCTCTCTCTCTCTCTGTGTTGATCTCCCTCTCTTTCTGTTGATCTCCCTCTCTCTCTGTTGATCTCTCTGTGTTGATCTCCCTCTCTCCTCTCTCTGTGTTGATCTCTCTCTGTTGATCTCTCTCTCTCTGTGTTGATCTCCCTCTCTCTGTGTTGATCTCCCTCTCTCTCTCTGTTGATCTCCCTGTTGATCTCTCTCTCTGTTGATCTCCCTCTCTCTCTCTGTGTTGATCTCCCTCTCTCTCTCTGTTGATCTCCCTCTCTCTGTGTTGATCTCCCTCTCTCTCTGTTGATCTCCCTCTCTCTGTGTTGATCTCCCTCTCTCTCTGTGTGTTGATCTCCCTCTCTCTCTCTCTCTCTCTCTGTGTTGATCTTTCTCTCTCTCTCTCTGTGTTGATCTCCTCTCTCTCTCTGTGTTGATCTCCCTCTCTCTGTGTTGATCTCCCTGTTGATCTCTCTCTCTCTGTGTTGATCTCTCCTCCCTCTCTCTCTGTTGATCTCCTTTCTCTCTCTCTCTGTGTTGATCTCCTCTCTCTCTCTCTGTGTGTTGATCTCCCTCTATCTCTCTGTGTTGATCTCCCCTCTCTGTGTTGATCTCCCTCTCTCTCTGTGTTGATCTCCCTCTCTCTCTCTGTTGATCTCCCTCTCTCTGTGTTGATCTCCTCTCTCTCTCTCCCTCTCTCTGTGTTGATCTCTCTGTGTTGATCTCTCTTCTCTGTGTTGATCTCCTGTTGATCTCTCTCTCTGTTGATCTCCCTCTCTCTCTGTGTTGATCTCCCTCTCTCTCTCTGTTGATCTCCCTCTCTCTGTGTTGATCTCTCTCTCTGTGTTGATCTCTCTCTCTTTCTCTGTTGATCTCCCCTCTCTCTGTGTTGATCTCTCTCCTCTGTGTTGATCTCCCTCTCTCTCTGTTGATCTCTCTGTATTTTTGATCCTCTCTCTGTGTTGATCTCCCTCTCTCTCTCTGTTGATCTCCTCTCTCTCTCTGTTGATCTCCCTCCCTCTCTCTGTGTTGATCTCCCTCTCTCTCTGTGTTGATCTCCCTCTCTCTCTGTTGATCTCCCTCTCTTCCCTCTCTGTGTTGATCTCTCTCTCTCTTTGTTGATCTCTGTGTGTTGATCTCTCTCTCTGTGTTGATCTCCCTCTCTCTCTCTGTGTTGATCTCCCTCTCTCTCTCTGTGTTGATCTCCCTCTCTCTCTCTGTTGATCTCCCTCTCTCTCTGTGTTGATCTCCCTCTCTCTCTGTGTTGATCTCCCTCTCTCTGTGTTGATCTCCCTCTCTCTCTCTGTTGATCTCTCTCTCTCTGTGTTGATCTCCCTCTCTCTCTGTTGATCTCCCTCTCTCTCTCTGTGTTGATCTCTCTCTCTCTTTCTTTGTTGATCTCCCTCTCTCTGTGTTGATCTCCCTCTCTCTGTGTTGATCTCCCTCTCTCTCTCTGTGTTGATCTCCTATCTCTATCTCTCTGTGTTGATCTCTCTCCCTCTCTCTCTCTGTTGATCTCCCTCTCTCTCTCTGTGTTGATCTCCCTCTCTCTCTCTGTTGATCTCCCTCTCTGTGTTGATCTCTCCCTCTCTCTGTGTTGATCTCCCTCTCTCTCTCCCTCTCTCTCTCTGTGTTGATCTCCTCTCTCTCTGTGTTGATCTCCTCTCTCTCTCTGTGTTGATCTCCTCTCTCTCTCTGTGATCTCCCTCTCTCTCTTTGATCTCCCTCTCTCTCTCTGTTGATCTCCCTCTCTCTCTGTTGTCTGTGTTGATCTCTCTCTCTCTCTGTTGATCTCCCTCTCTCTGTGTTGATCTCCCTCTCTCTCTCTCTCTCTCTGTTGATCTCCCTCTCTCTCTCTGTGTTGATCTCCCTCTCTCTCTGTGTTGATCTCCCTCTCTCTCTCTGTTGATCTCCTCTCTCTGTGTTGATCTCCCTCTCTTCTCTCTGATCTCCCTCTATCTCTCTGTGTTGATCTCCCTCTCTCTCTCTGTGTTGATCTCCCTCTCTCTGTGTTGATCTCTCTCTCTCTGTGTTGATCTCCTCTCTCTCTCTGTTGATCTCCCTCTCTCTCTCTCTGTGTTGATCTCTCTGTTGATCTCCTCTCTCTCTCTGTGTTGATCCTCTCTCTTTCTGTTGATCTCCTCTCTCTCTGTTGATCTCCCTCTCTCTGTGTTGATCTCCCTCTCTCTGTTGATCTCCCTCTATCTCTGTGTGTTGATCTCTCTCTCTCTCTCTGTGTTGATCTCCTCTCTTCTCTGTGTTGATCTCCTCTCTCTCTCTGTTGATCTCTCTCTCTCTCTGTGTTGATCTCCCTCTCTCTGTGTTGATCTCCTCTCTCTCTCTGTGTTGATCTCTCTCTCTGTTGATCTCCTCTCTCTCTGTGTTGATCTCCCTTTCTCTCTGTGTTGATCTCCCTCTCTCTCTCTGTGTTGATCTCCCTCTCTCTCTCTGTGTTGATCTCCCTCTCTCTCTCTCTGTTGATCTCCCTCTCTCTGTGTTGATCTCCCTCTCTCTCTCTGTGTTGATCTCCTCTCTCTCTCTGTGTTGATCTCCCTCTCTCTCTGTGTTGATCTCCCTCTCTCTCTCTGTTGATCTCCCTCTCTCTGTGTTGATCTCCCTCTCTCTGTGTTGATCTCCCTCTCTCTCTGTGTTGATCTCCCTCTCTTTCTCTGTGTTGATCTCCCTCTATCTCTGTGTTGATCTCCCTCTCTCTCTGTGTTGATCTCCCTCTCTTTCTCTCTGTGTTGATCTCCCTCTCTCTGTGTTGATCTCTCTCTCTCCCTCTATCTCTGTGTGTTGATCTCCCTCTCTCTCTCTGTGTTGATCTCCCTCTCTCTCTCTGTGTTGATCTCCCTCTCTCTCTGTGTTGATCTCCCTCTCTCTCTCTGTTGATCTCCCTCTCTCTGTGTTGATCTCCTCTCTCTCTCTGTTGATCTCCCTCTCTCTCTCTGTGTTGATCTCCCTCTCTCTCTCTCTGTTGATCTCCCTCTCTCTGTGTTGATCTCCCTCTCTCTGTTGATCTCCCTCTCTCTCTGTTGATCTCCCCCTCTCTCTCTCTGTGTTGATCTCCCTCTCTTTCTGTTGATCTCCCTCTCTCTCTGTTGATCTCCCTCTCTCTCTCTGTGTTGATCTCCCTCTCTCTCTGTGTTGATCTCCCTCTCTCTCTCTGTTGATCTCCCTCTCTCTCTCTGTTGATCTCCCTCTCTCTGTGTTGATCTCCCTTTCTCTGTGTTGATCTCCCTCTCTTTCTCTGTGTTGATCTCCCTCTATCTCTGTGTGTTGATCTCCCTCTCTCTCTCTGTGTTGATCTCCCTCTCTCTGTGTTGATCTCCCTCTCTCTCTCTGTGTTGATCTCCCTCTCTCTCTCTGTTGATCTCCCTCTCTCTCTCTGTGTTGATCTCCTCTCTCTCTCTGTTGATCTCCCTCTCTCTCTCTGTTGATCTCTCTCTCTCTCTGTTGATCTCCCTCTCTCTCTGTGTTGATCTCCCTCTCTCTCTGTTGATCTCCCTCTCTCTCTGTGTTGATCTCCCTCTCTCTCTGTGTTGATCTCCCTCTCTGTCTCTGTTGATCTCTCTCTCTCTCTGTTGATCTCCCTCTCTCTGTGTTGATCTCCCTCTCTCTCTCTGTGTTGATCTCCCTCTCTCTCTCTGTGTTGATCTCCCTCTCTCTCTCTGTTGATCTCCCTCTCTCTCTCTGTGTTGATCTCCCTCTCTCTCTGTTGATCTCCCTCTCTCTCTCTGTTGATCTCCCTCTCTCTGTGTTGATCTCCCTCTCTCTCTGTGTTGATCTCCCTCTCTCTCTGTGTGTTGATCTCCCTCTCTCTGTCTGTGTTGATCTCCCTCTATCTCTGTGTGTTGATCTCCCTCTCTCTCTCTCTGTGTTGATCTCCCTGTCTCTCTCTGTGTTGATCTCCCTCTCTCTCTCTGTGTTGATCTCCCTCTCTCTCTGTGTTGATCTCCCTCTCTCTCTCTGTGTTGATCTCCCTCTCTCTGTGTTGATCTCCCTCTCTCTCTCTGTGTTGATCTCCCTCTCTCTCTGTTGATCTCCCTCTCTCTCTGTGTTGATCTCCCTCTCTCTGTGTTGATCTCCCTCTCTCTCTCTGTTGATCTCCCTCTCTCTCTGTTGATCTCCCTCTCTCTCTCTCTGTGTTGATCTCCCTCTCTTTCTGTTGATCTCCCTCTCTCTCTCTGTGTTGATCTCCCTCTCTGTGTTGATCTCCATCTCTCTCTGTTGATCTCCCTCTCTCTCTCTCTGTTGATCTCCCTCTCTCTCTCTGTGTTGATCTCCCTCTCTTTCTGTGTTTATCTCCCTCTCTCTCTGTGTTGATCTCCCTCTCTCTCTGTGTTGATCTCCCCCTCTGTGTTGATCTCCCTCTCTCTCTCTGTTGATCTCCCTCTCTCTCTCTGTGTTGAACTCCCTCTCTCTCTGTGTTAATCTCCCTCTCTCTGTGTTGATCTCCCTCCCTCTATCTGTGTTAATCTCCCACCCTCTATCTGTGTTAATCTCCCTCCTCTCTCTCTCTCTCTCTCTCTCTCTCTCTCTCTCTCTCTCTCTCTCTCTCTCTCTCTCTCTCTCTCTCTCTCTCTCTCTCTCTCTCTGTGTTGATCTCCCTCTCTCTGTGTTGATCTCCCTCTCTCTCTCTGTGTTGATCTCCTTCTCTCTCTCTGTTGATCTCCCTCTCTCTCTCTGTGTTGATCTCCCTCTCTCTGTGTTGATCTCCCTCTCTCTCTGTTGATCTCTCTCTCTCTGTGTTGATCTCCCTCTCTCTCTCTCTCTCTGTGTTGAACTCCCTCTCTTTCTGTTGATCTCCCTCTCTCTCTCTGTGTTGATCTCCCTCTCTGTCTCTCTCTCTCTCTCTCTCTCTCTCTCTCTCTCTCTCTCTCTCTCTCTCTCTCTCTCTCTCTCTCTCTCTCTCTCTCTGTGTGTTGATCTCCCTCTCTCTGTGTTGATCTCCCTCTCTCTCTCTGTGTTGATCTCCCCCCCTCTCTCTGTTGATCTCCCTCTCTCTCTCTGTGTTGATCTCCCTCTCTCTGTGTTGATCTCCCTCTCTCTCTGTTGATCTCTCTCTCTGTGTTGATCTCCCTCTCTCTCTCTCTGTGTTGAACTCCCTCTCTTTCTGTTGATCTCCCTCTCTCTCTCTGTGTTGATCTCTCTCTCTCTCTCTCTCTCTCTCTCTCTCTCTCTCTCTCTCTCTCTGTGTTAATCTCCCTCTCTCTGTGTTGATCTCCCTCCCTCTATCTGTGTTAATCTCCCACCCTCTATCTGTGTTAATCTCTCTCTCTCTCTCTCTCTCTCTCTCTCTCTCTCTCTCTCTCTCTCTCTCTCTCTCTCTCTCTCTCTCTCTCTCTCTCTCTCTCTCTCTCTCTCTCTCTCTCTCTCTCTCTCTGTGTTGATCTCCCTCTCTCTGTGTTGATCTCCCTCTCTCTCTCTGTGTTGATCTCCTTCTCTCTCTCTGTTGATCTCCCTCTCTCTCTCTGTGTTGATCTCCCTCTCTCTGTGTTGATCTCCCTCTCTTTCTGTTGATCTCTCTCTCTCTCTGTGTTGATCTCCCTCTCTCTCTCTCTGTGTTGAACTCCCTCTCTTTCTGTTGATCTCCCTCTCTCTCTCTGTGTTGATCTCCCTCTCTGTCTCTCTCTCTCTCTCTCTCTCTCTCTCTCTCTCTCTCTCTCCTCTCTCTCTCTCTCTCTCTCTCTCTCTCTGTGTGTTGATCTCCCTCTCTCTGTGTTGATCTCCCTCTCTCTCTCTGTGTTGATCTCCCCCCTCTCTCTGTTGATCTCCCTCTCTCTCTCTGTGTTGATCTCCCTCTCTCTGTGTTGATCTCCCTCTCTCTCTGTTGATCTCTCTCTGTGTTGATCTCCCTCTCTCTCTCTCTGTGTTGAACTCCCTCTCTTTCTGTTGATCCCTCTCTCTCTCGTGTTGATCTCTCTCTCTCTCTCTCTCTCTCTCTCTCTCTCTCTCTCTCTCTCTCTGCTCTCTCTCTCTCTCTCTCTCTCTCTGTCTCTCTCTCTCTCTCTCTCTCTCTCTCTCTCTCTCTCTCTCTCTCTCTCTCTCTCTCTCTCTCTCTCTCTCTCTCTCTCTCCTGTGTTGTTCACTCTCTTGTTGTTGACCTCTTTCTCTCTGTAACATGTTGTTATCTGAGCAGCATCAAGCAACACATTTCCTCTCCACAGAGCAAGTAAGTCTAAACCCATCAAGACATGAAATGAAATGCCTCGCCCTGACATGCAGCCATTTCCTGCAAGCCAACCCTGACCTCTAACCCGACCTCTACCCATAAAGCCATCTCCCATTGCCTGACACTCAGTTTAGGGATTTGCATCCCAAATGGCACCCTATTCCCTATCAAGTGTGCTACCTTTGACCTGGGTAGTACACTTTATAGGGAATAGAGTGTAATTTCAATGTGCAGGTGTCCAGGCCTCCCTGTTCTCCTATTACCATTGATCTGTATTGAGAGACGATGATTCCTGAGAATCTGAGGACTTTTATTTTGAAGTCAGAGGAATGTGCTTGTTGCTTTTCTATTAAACAGTCAGCTGCTAGCGGACACCCACGGCCGGAACAACTGCTTGATATGAGGCCCTTTGGGAAAGAAGTGTGTGTGTGTGTGTGTGTGTGTGTGTGTGTGTGTGTGTGTGTGTGTGTGTGTGTGTGTGTGTGTGTGTGTGTGTGTGTGTGTGTGTGTGTGTGTCTGTGTCTGTGTGTGTGTGTGTGTGTGTGTGTGTGTGTGTGTGTGTGTGTGTGTGTGTGTGTGTGTGTGTGTCTGTGTCTGTGTCTGTGTCTGTGTGTGTGTCTGTGTCTGTGTCTGTGTCTGTGTCTGTGTCTGTGTCTGTGTCTGTGTGTCTGTGTCTGTGTCTGTGTCTGTGTCTGTGTCTGTGTCTGTGTCTGTGTCTGTGTGTGTGTGTGTGTGTGTGTGTGTGTGTGTGTGTGTGTTTGTGTGTGTTAGGGTTGGGCGATATTACAGCATTGATTGACATCGTCGATGTTAACGACATCTTAATGTGACAGATGATGGTTGACCCTATTTGAACTGGACTGTAGTGC
>NW_025750422.1:0-15000 GCF_021184085.1 Oncorhynchus gorbuscha | reverse complement strand
CTCAGATTGGGCGCTAATACTGGAGGCAACACAGTTCACTTCTAATATGCGATTCAACAGTATTTCCATTCAAGGGGCTTTATTGCCATGGAAACCTATGTTTACACTGCCAAAGCAAGGGAAATAGATAATCAACAAAACAGATAATAAACATTGATATCTTTGTCTTGTCTTTTACTCATGTTGTACATTTATTGCCATAATAAAATAACGTGTCCTATTTTCACACTAATATGATTGACAGATAACAGAAATATCCGTGCTTATCAGACTTGATATCGATTGACTCCATTTGTAAAAAATTGACCGTTTCAACCCCCAAAATAAGACTGAACTTCTTGATGCATAAAATCCTTAACGTTACTATGGTGGATAATAATTATAGTATATTATATTATATATTATATATATTATATATCATATTATAGCGTCATGCACTACAAATAACACAACTGAAAAGACAAATAAATTGTATTTATTGACATAAATATTTGGTGGCTGTTTCACATCATGTAGTGTTGTCTCGACCTTCTTGACCCTTTGTGCTGTTGTCTGTGCACAATAATGTTTGTACCATGTTGTGTTGCTGCCATGCTGTTGTCTTAGGTCTCTCTTTATGCTTCACATCATGTAGTGTTGTCTCAACTTTATGTGTCTCTCTTGTCGTGAAGTGTGTTTTGTCCTATATATAATAAAAAAATATCCCAGCCCCCTGTCCCCGCAGGAGACTTTTTGGTATGATGTCATTGTACATAAGAATTTGTTCTTAACTGACTTGTCTAGTTTAAACAAAGGTTAAATCAAATGAAAATAAATCGATCAAGCATCTTTTTATGCTTTAATTTTTTAAATTTTATTAAAAACAAATCAATACATAAAGCACATGAGGGAACACAAGCATACATAGATTACAAACAATGGACAATCGAGCTAGTGGGGTACAATATCACATTACAATTACACAAGGACCTTAATAAGGGACATGCATATACCTTTTTACGCTTTTTCTACGAGGCTGTCTTACGTAAACTACGTACGGTACGTGGAATTCTTACGTTGGCAGCGTAGCTGTCAGTTTCTAAGTCGAGTTGTGTGTTTAGCGAGCCGGCTAGCTAGTTAGCTCCAATAACAACAGGAGATATGGCTGGACTTCAACCCCAGGTAACGCTTATATGGTTATCTACGGCTTACAACGGCCTGTGTTTATTAGCTAGTTAGCTCAACAATTAACGTTAGCTACTGTTTATACAACCAGGTGAATTGACGGCATGCATAACGTGGTCGTGAAGCTAAATGCTAAATGCTAGCGGTTCCCAATGGGTCGTTGTGTTTAACCTGAAAACATCTATAGATAGATTATTCTACTACGACAGGGTGTGTGGCAACATTTAAAAAATGCGTCTTAGATTCAGTCCTTCTCCATACGTTTTGGTTGATAGCTGCAATAGCTAGTAATCATATGACTTTTATTTATTTTGTATTATTATTATTTTTAGATCAACGCCAGTTAACCACCTATTGCAGACATTTGTAATCAACGCGTCATCTAGGTTAACGTAAAGCGAGCTAGATCTCGTAAATATCACACATCTGCTTGTTTTACAAGTCTAGACTACTAACGTGTAACGTTACTATAAATGACTCCCTTCGCTAAGAAATGGGCGAGATGTGGGGTGTGTTCATTACGACAATTCTGTAGCAAAACGGAAGCAAACAGAACGAAATGGGGCGGGACCTAGATGAATTTGTCCAATAGACACGTTTTGCTCTGTTTGCTTCCGTTCGGTAAACGGTTTCCGCAATGAATACGCCCTGTATTCTCTCTTTTCTTGATTGTGACAACCCCCCCACCTCTCTATCTCTATCTCTATCTCTATCTCTATCTCTCTCTCTCTCTCTCTCTCTCTCTCTCTCTCTCTCTCTCTCTCTCTCTCTCTCTCTCTCTCTGTCTCTCTGTCTCTCTGTCTCTGTGCTCTCCCCTCTCTCTCTCTTCTCTCTTCTCTCTTCTCTCTTCTCTCTTCTCTCTTCTCTCTCTGTCTCTCTGTCTCTCTGTCTCTCTGTCTCTCTGTCTCTCTGTCTCTGTGCTCTCCCCTCTCTCTCTCTTCTCTCTTCTCTCTTCTCTCTTCTCTCTTCTCTCTTCTCTCTTCTCTCTTCTCTCTCCTCTTCTCTCTCTCTCTCTCCACTTCTCTCTCTCTTCTCTCTCTCTTTTCATCTCAATTAAATTTGAATTGAAGTGCATTATTGACATGGGAAACATATGTTAAAAATTAGCAGTAAACATTACCCTCACAGAAGTTCCAAAAGAATAAAGACATTACAAATGTCATATTATCTCTACATACAGTTTAATTACTTGTTACTTTTATTTCTTATTCTTATCTGTATTTTTTAAAACTGCATTGTTGGTTATAAGGGGCTCGTAAGTAAGCATTTCACTGTGAGGTCTATTACACCTGTTGTATTCAGCATTTCACTGTGAGGTCTACTACACCTGTTGTATTCAGCATTTCACTGTGAGGTCTATTACACCTGTTGTATTCAGCATTTCACTGTAAGGTCTACTACACCTGTTGTATTCAGCATTTCACTGTAAGGTCTACTACACCTGTTGTATTCAGCATTTCACTGTAAGGTCTACTACACCTGTTGTATTCAGCATTTCACTGTGAGGTCTACTACACCTGTTGTATTCAGCATTTCACTGTGAGGTCTATTACACCTGTTGTATTCAGCATTTCACTGTGAGGTCTACTACACCTGTTGTATTCAGCATTTCACTGTGAGGTCTATTACACCTGTTGTATTCAGCATTTCACTGTAAGGTCTACTACACCTGTTGTATTCAGCATTTCACTGTAAGGTCTACTACACCTGTTGTATTCAGCATTTCACTGTGAGGTCTATTACACCTGTTGTATTCAGCATTTCACTGTGAGGTCTACTACACCTGTTGTATTCAGCATTTCACTGTCAGGTCTACTACACCTGTTGTATTCAGCATTTCACTGTAAGGTCTACTACACCTGTTGTATTCAGCATTTCACTGTGAGGTCTACTACACCTGTTGTATTCAGCATTTCACTGTAAGGTCTACTACACCTGTTGTATTCAGCATTTCACTGTAAGGTCTACTGCACCTGTTGTATTCAGCATTTCACTGTCAGGTCTACTACACCTGTTGTATTCAGCATTTCACTGTCAGGTCTACTACACCTGTTGTATTCAGCATTTCACTGTAAGGTCTACTACACCTGTTGTATTCAGCATTTCACTGTAAGGTCTACTACACCTGTTGTATTCAGCATTTCACTGTGAGGTCTACTACACCTGTTGTATTCAGCATTTCACTGTCAGGTCTACTACACCTGTTGTATTCAGCATTTCACTGTAAGGTCTACTACACCTGTTGTATTCAGCATTTCACTGTGAGGTCTATTACACCTGTTGTATTCAGCATTTCACTGTGAGGTCTACTACACCTGTTGTATTCAGCATTTCACTGTCAGGTCTACTACACCTGTTGTATTCAGCATTTCACTGTAAGGTCTACTACACCTGTTGTATTCAGCATTTCACTGTGAGGTCTACTACACCTGTTGTATTCAGCATTTCACTGTAAGGTCTACTACACCTGTTGTATTCAGCATTTCACTGTGAGGTCTACTACACCTGTTGTATTCAGCATTTCACTGTAAGGTCTACTACACCTGTTGTATTCAGCATTTCACTGTAAGGTCTACTGCACCTGTTGTATTCAGCATTTCACTGTCAGGTCTACTACACCTGTTGTATTCAGCATTTCACTGTCAGGTCTACTACACCTGTTGTATTCAGCATTTCACTGTAAGGTCTACTACACCTGTTGTATTCAGCATTTCACTGTAAGGTCTACTACACCTGTTGTATTCAGCATTTCACTGTGAGGTCTACTACACCTGTTGTATTCAGCATTTCACTGTCAGGTCTACTACACCTGTTGTATTCAGCATTTCACTGTAAGGTCTACTACACCTGTTGTATTCAGCATTTCACTGTGAGGTCTATTACACCTGTTGTATTCAGCATTTCACTGTGAGGTCTACTACACCTGTTGTATTCAGCATTTCACTGTCAGGTCTACTACACCTGTTGTATTCAGCATTTCACTGTAAGGTCTACTACACCTGTTGTATTCAGCATTTCACTGTGAGGTCTACTACACCTGTTGTATTCAGCATTTCACTGTAAGGTCTACTACACCTGTTGTATTCAGCATTTCACTGTAAGGTCTACTGCACCTGTTGTATTCAGCATTTCACTGTAAGGTCTACTATACCTGTTGTATTCAGCATTTCACTGTGAGGTCTACTACACCTGTTGTATTCAGCATTTCACTGTGAGGTCTACTACACCTGTTGTATTCAGCATTTCACTGTGAGGTCTACTACACCTGTTGTATTCAGCATTTCACTGTGAGGTCTACTACACCTGTTGTATTCAGCATTTCACTGTGAGGTCTACTACACCTGTTGTATTCAGCATTTCACTGTGAGGTCTACTGCACCTGTTGTATTCAGCATTTCACTGTGAGGTCTACTGCACCTGTTGTATTCAACATTTCACTGTGAGGTCTACTACACCTGTTGTATTCAACATTTCACTGTGAGGTCTACTACACCTGTTGTATTCAACATTTCACTGTGAGGTCTACTACACCTGTTGTATTCAACATTTCACTGTGAGGTCTACTACACCTGTTGTATTCAACATTTCACTGTGAGGTCTACTACACCTGTTGTATTCAGCATTTCACTGTGAGGTCTACTACACCTGTTGTATTCAGCATTTCACTGTGAGGTCTACTACACCTGTTGTATTCAGCATTTCACTGTGAGGTCTACTACACCTGTTGTATTCAGCATTTCACTGTGAGGTCTACTACACCTGTTGTATTCAGCATTTCACTGTGAGGTCTACTACACCTGTTGTATTAGGCGCATGTGACTAATAACATTGACATATGTCTCTCTAATATGGTCATACATTGGACAGGAGGTTAGGAAGTGCAGATCAGTTTCCATCTCATTTTGTGGGCAGTGAGCACATAGCCTGTCTTCTCCTGAGAGCCATGTCTGCCTACGGCGGCCTTTCTCAATAGCAAGGCTATGCTCACTGAGTCTGTACATAGTCAAAGCTTTCCTTAAGTTTGGGTCAGTCACAGTGGTCAGGTATTCTGCCACTGTGTACTCTCTGTTTAGGGACAAATAGCATTCCAGTTTGCTCTGTTTTTTTTGTTAATTCTTTCCAATGTGTCAAGTAATTGTCTTTTTGTTTTCTCATGATTTGGTTGGGTCTAATTGTGTTGCTGTCCCCTATGGGGTTTGTTTGTGAACTGAGCCCCAGGACCAGCTTGCTTAGGGGACTCTTCTCCAGGTTCATCTCTATGTATAGTTGAAGTCAGAAGTTTACATACACTTAGGTTGGAGTCATTAAAACTCGTTCATCAACCACTCCACACATTTCTTGTTAACAAACTATAGTATTGACAAGTTGTTTAGGACATCTACTTTGTGCATGACACAAGTCATTTTTACAACAATTGTTTATAGACAGATTATTCAACTTATAATTCACTGTATCACAATTCCAGTGGGTCAGAAGTTTACATACACTAAGTTGACTGTGCCTTTAAACTGCTTGGAAAATTCCAGAAAATTATGGCATGGCTTTAGAAGCTTCTGATAGGCTAATTGACATAATTTGAGTCAGTTGGAGGTGTACCTGTGGATGTAGTTCAAGGCCTACCTTCAAACTCAGTGCCTCTTTGCTTGACATCATGCGAAAATCTAAAGAAATCAGCCAGGTTTGTCTGTGACGACCGGTCTCTATAGCCAGACTCTCCTCTCTGGGCAGCCAGGTTTGTCTGTGACGACCGGTCTCTATAGCCAGACTGTCCTCTCTGGGCAGCCAGGTTTGTCTGTGACGACCGGTCTCTATAGCCAGACTGTCCTCTCTGGGCAGCCAGGTTTGTCCTCTCTGGGCAGCCAGACTGTCCTCTCTGGGCAGCCAGGTTTGTCTGTGATGACCGGTCTCTATAGCCAGACTCTCCTCTCTGGGCAGCCAGGTTTGTCTGTGACGACCGGTCTCTATAGCCAGACTGTCCTCTCTGGGCAACCAGGTTTGTCTGTGACGACCGGTCTCTATAGCCAGACTGTCCTCTCTGGGCAGCCAGGTTTGTCTGTGACGACCGGTCTCTATAGCCAGACTGTCCTCTCTGTCAGCCAGGTTTGTCTGTGACGACCGGTCTCTATAGCCAGACTGTCCTCTCTGTCAGCCAGGTTTGTCTGTGACGACGGTCTCTATAGCCAGACTGTCCTCTCTGGGCAGCCAGGTTTGTCTGTGACGACCGGTCTCTATAGCCAGACTGTCCTCTCTGGACAGCCAGGTTTGTCTGTGACGACCGGTCTCTATAGCCAGACTGTCCTCTCTGGCAGCCAGGTTGGTCTGTGATGACCGGTCTCTATAGCCAGACTGTCCTCTCTGGGCAGCCAGGTTTGTCTGTGACGACCGGTCTCTATAGCCAGACTGTGCTCACTGAGTCTGAACCTAGTCAATGTTTTCCTCAGTTTTCTATCAGTCACAGTGGTCAGATAGTCTGCCACCATGTACTGTCTGTTTAGAGACAAATAGCATTGAAGTTTACTTTGATTTCTTGTGGTGTCTTTCCAATAGGTGATATATTTTTATTTTTGTTTTGTGATGATTTGGTTGGGCCAGACTTTCTGAGTGCTGTCCTGAGGCTCTATGGGGTTGGTTTGGGTTAGTGAACTGGGCCTCAGAACCAGCTGGCTGACTGCTGTCCTGAGGCTCTATGGGGTTGGTTTGGGTTAGTGAACTGGGCCTCAGAACCAGCTGGCTGAGGGACTCTTCTCTTGTTTCATCTCTTGACATTGTAGAGCTGTTTGATGGAATGTTTTGGGGTCACTTGTTCTTAGATGGTTGTAAAATGTGATGTCTCTTTGTTCTATTTGAATAAGGAGGTGGTATTGGCCCACTTCTGCTCTACGTGCTCTATTTTTCTTTGCACTTGCAATACGGTCTGCATGCAGTGTTTCGATTGGATGTTTGTCCCATTTGGTAAATTCATTATTAGAGTGTGGACCCCGTACTTCACTGCCATATAGAGCAACTGGTTCTAGAACTGATTGGAATATTTTGAGCCAGATTCTAATTGGAATTTCTATTTTAATGTTATTTTATAATGGCATAGAATGCTCTTCTTGCTTTCTCTCTCAGCTCATTCACAGCCCTGTGAAAGCTACCTGTGTTGCTGATACTTAGTCCTAGATATGTGTAGTTTTTAGTGTGTTCTAAAAGAACTCTCTCTCTCTATCTCTTCCCTCTCTCTTCTCTCCCCCCTCTCTTCTAGGGGGATCTCCTGAAAATGACTCACAGGGAGAACTGGAAGTAAGTCCTCATTTAGAACCAGTAATTGGACAGTGAGAAAGTAGAACCCGTAATTGGGCAGTGAGAAGGTATATATACCCCTTGACTCATTCCACATTTTGTTGTGTTACAGCCTGAATACACAATGGATTAAAACAATGTTTTTTCTCTCACCAATCTACACACAATACCCCATAATGACATCACAATACCCCAAAATGACATCACAATACCCCATAATGCCATCACAATACCCCATAATGCCATCACAATACCCCATAATGCCATCACAATACCCCATAATGCCATCACAATACCCCATAATGCCATCACAATAACCCATAGTGACATCACAATAACCCATAGTGACATCACAATACCCCATAGTGACATCACAATACCCCATAGTGACATCACAATACCCCATAGTGACATCACAATACCCCATAGTGACATCACAATAACCCATAGTGACATCACAATACCCCAAAATGCCATCACAATACCCCAAAATGCCATCACAATACCCCAAAATGCCATCACAATACCCCAAAATGCCATCACAATACCCCAAAATGCCATCACAATACCCCAAAATGCCATCACAATACCCCAAAATGCCATCACAATACCCCAAAATGCCATCACAATACCCCATAGTGACATCACAATACCCCATTGTGACATCACAATGCCCCATAGTGACATCACAATGCCCCATAATGACATCACAATACCCCATAATGACATCACAGTACCCCATAACGACATCACAGTACCCCATAACGACATCACAGTACCCCATAACGACATCACAGTACCCCATAACGACATCACAGTACCCCATAATGACATCACAATACCCCATAATGACATCACAGTACCCCATAACGACATCACAGTACCCCATAATGACATCACAGTACCCCATAATGACATCACAATACCCCATAATGACATCACAGTACCCCATAACGACATCACAGTACCCCACAATGACATCACAGTACCCCATAATGACATCACAATACCCCATAACGACATCACAGTACCCCATAACGACATCACAATACCCCATAATGACATCACAGTACCCCATAACGACATCACAGTACCCCATAACGACATCACAATACCCCATAATGACATCACAATACCCCATAATGACATCACAATACCCCATAATGACATCACAATACCCCATAATGACATCACAATACCCCATAATGACAAAAAAAACATAAATATTCAGACCCTTTGCCACGAGACTCTAAATTGACCTCAGGAGCATCCTGTTTCCATTGATCATCCTTGAGATGTTTCTACAACTTGATTGGAGTCCACCTGTGGTAAATTCAATTGATTAGACATGATTTGGAAAGGCACACAGCTGTCTATATAAGGTCCCACAGTTGACAGTACATGTCAGAGCGAAAACCAAGACATGAGGTCGAAGGAATTGTCCGGAGATCTCCGAGACAGGATTGTGTCGAGGCACAGATCTGGGGAAGGGTACCAAAACATTCTGCAGCATTGAAGGTCCAAGAACACAGTGGCCTCCATCATTCTTAAATGGAAGAAGTTTGGAACAAGACTCTTCCTAGAGCTGGCCTCCCGGCCAAACTGAGCAATCGGGAAAGAAGGGCCTTGGTCAGGGAGGTGACCAAGAACCCGATGGTCACTCCGCCAGAGCTCTAGAGTTCCTCTGTGGAGATGGGAGAACCTTCCAGAAGAACAACCATCTCTGCAGCACTCCACCAATCAGGTCTTTATGGTAGAGAGGCCAGACAGAAGCCACTCCTCAGTAAAAGTCACATGACAGCCCGCTTGGAGTTTGTTTTTTCATTGTTTTTTTTAGTACATTTGCCATTTCTAAAAACCTGTTTTGCTTTGTCATTATGGGGCATTGTGATGTCATTATGGGGTATTGTGATGTCACTATGGGGTATTGTGATGTCATTATGGGGCATTGTGATGTCACTATGGGGCATTGTGATGTCACAATGGGGTATTGTGATGTCACTATGGGGTATTGTGATGGCATTTTGGGGTATTGTGATGGCATTTTGGGGTATTGTGATGGCATTTTGGGGTACTGTGATGTCATTATGGGGTATTGTGATGTCATTATGGGGTACTGTGATGTCATTATGGGGTACTGTGATGTCGTTATGGGGTACTGTGATGTCATTATGGGGTATTGTGATGTCGTTATGGGGTATTGTGATGTCACTATGGGGTATTGTGTGTAGATTGATGAGGAAAAATAATAATGTTATAAATAAGGCTGTAATGTAACAAAATGTGGAATAAGTCCAGGGGTCTGAATACTGCTACCTACCTACTGTAGTGAATTCTGAATCCACTGTATGTCTCTGGTACCTACTGCAGTGAATTCTGGGAGTATTCATCCACGTCCTGGTATCTGACTATTGTTAGTGTCCCACAAGGCTAGATCTCAGAGAAGCTCATGGAAGTTATTTTTGACACTGCTCTCATTCTAGAGAGCTTCATCATGGCACCTTTTAGATCTCTCCTTCTCCCCCCCCCCCCCCCCCCAGAGTACAGCATGAGCGCCTGCACGTGAAGCACCGGGGCCATGAGGCCATGCATGCAGAGATGGTGCTCATCCTCATCGCTACGCTAGTGGTGGCTCAGATCGTACTGGTACAGTGGAAGCAGCGGCACAACCGCTCATACAATGTGAGTACAGCAGCCGGCGACTGCCTGGGTGGGTTGGATCCAAAATGGTGGGTTACAGGAGCCAGACGGTGTGTATGACTGATTTACATCCACTAGAAATGTGTATGTGGTTAAAGACACACACACACACCTGACACCTCTCTCTCTCTCTCTCTCTCTCTCTCTCTCTCTCTCTCTCTCTCTCTCTCTCTCTCCTCTGTCTCTCCTCTGTCTCTCTCTCTCTCTCTCTCTCTCTCTCTCTCTCTCTCTCTCTCTCTCTCTCTCTCTCTCTCTCTCTCCCTCTGTCTCCTCTCTCTCTCTCTCCCCTCCCTCTGTCTCCTCTCTCTCTCTCTCCCTCCCTCTGTCTCTCTCTCTCTCTCTCTCTCCTCTCTCCCTCTGTCTCCCTCTCTCTCTCTCTCTCCCCTCTCCTCTGTCTCCTCTCTCTCTCTCTCTCTCCCTCCCCCTCTGTCTGTCTCTCTCTCTCTCCCTCTGTCTCTCTGTCTCTGTCTCTCTCTCCCTCTGTCTCTCTCTCCCCTCTGTCTCTCTCTCTCTCTCTCTCTCTGTCTCTCTCTCTCCCCCCTGTCTCTCGCTCCCCTCTGTCCTCATCTCTCTGTCTCTCTCCTTCTCCCCCTCTCCCGTCTCTCTCTCTGTCTCTCTCTCTGTCTCTCTCTCTGTCTTTCCCCCTCTCCCCGTCTCTCTCTCTGTCTCTCTCCCTTCCCCCTTCTCTCTCTCTCTCCAGTTGGTCACCCTGCTCCAGATGTGGGTGGTTCCTCTCTATTTCACTATAAAACTCTACTGGTGGAGGTTTCTCTCCATGTGGGGAATGTTCTCTGTCATCACCAGCTATGTCGTCTTCAGAGCGACACGCAAACCACTGTCCTGTCGGACACCACGGTACGCTGGAGGGGTGGGGGGTGGGGGGTTAACCACTGTCCTGTCGGACACCACGGTGCGCTGGAGGGGGGTGGGGGGTGGGGGTTAACCACTGTCCTGTCGGACACCACGGTACGCTGGAGGGGTGGGGGGTGGGGTTAACCACTGTCCTGTCGGACACCACGGTACGCTGGAGGGGGTGGGGGGTGGGGTTAACCACTGTCCTGTCGGACACCACGGTACGCTGGAGGGGGTGGGGGGGTTAACCACTGTCCTGGAGGGGAGGGGGGTTAACCACTGTCCTGTCGGACACCACGGCACGCTGGAGGGGGTGGAGTGGGGGTTAACCACTGTCCTGGAGGGGGGGGGGTTAACCACTGTCCTGTCGGACACCACGGTACGCTGGAGGGGGGAGGGTTAACCACTGTCCTGTCGGACACCACGGTACGCTGGGGGGGTTAACCACTGTCCTGCCGGACACCACGGTGCACGCTGGAGGGGGGGGTTAACCACTGTCCTGTCGGACACCACGGTACGCTGGAGGGGGGTTAACCACTGTCCTGTCGGACACCACGGTACGCTGGAGGGGGGTTAACCACTGTCCTGTCGGACACCACGGTACGCTGGAGGGGGTGGGGGGTTAACCACTGTCCTGGAGGGGGGTTAACCACTGTCCTGTCGGACACCACGGTACGCTGGAGGGGTGGGGTGGGGGTTAACCACTGTCCTGGAGGGGGGTTAACCACTGTCCTGTCGGACACCACGGCACGCTGGAGAGGGGGAGGGTTAACCACTGTCCTGTCGGACACCACGGTACGCTGGAGGGGGTTAACCACTGTCCTGTCGGACACCACGGTACGCTGGAGGGGGGTTTAACCACTGTCCTGTCGGACACCACGGTACGCTGGAGGGGGGGGTTAACCACTGTCCTGTCGGACACCACGGTACGCTGGAGGGGGGTTAACCACTGTCCTGTCGGACACCACGGTACGCTGGAGGGGGTGGGGGGTGGTGTTAACCACTGTCCTGGAGGGGGGTTAACCACTGTCCTGGAGGGGGGGGGTTAACCACTGTCCTGGAGGGGGGTTAACCACTGTCCTGTCGGACACCACGGTCACTGGAGGGGTTAACCACTGTCCTGTCGGACACCACGGTACACTGGAGGGGGGGGGGTTAACCACTGTCCTGGAGGGGTGGGGGGGGGTTAACCACTGTCCTGGAGGGGGTTAACCACTGTCCTGGAGGGGGGTTAACCACTGTCCTGTCAGACACCACGGTACGCTGGAGGGGGGGGTTATCCACTGTCCTGGAGGGGGTTAACCACTGTCCTGGAGGGGGGTTAACCACTGTCCTGTCAGACACCACGGTATGCTGGAGGGGGGGGGGTTAACCACTGTCCTGGAGGGGGGATGGGTTTAACCACTGTCCTGTCAGGCACCACGGTACGCTGGAGGGGGGGGTTATCCACTGTCCTGGAGGGGGTTTAACCACTGTCCTGGAGGGGGGAGGGGTTAGCCACTGTCCTGGAGGGGTTAACCAATGTCCTGGAGGGGGGGGATTAACCATTGTCCTGGAGGGGGGAGGGAGGGGGTTAACCACTGTCCTGGAGGGGGTGGTTGCCACTGTCTGTCAGACACCACGGTATGCTGGAGGGGGTTAACCACTGTCCTGTCAGACACCACGGTGCGCTGGAGGGGGTTAACCACTCTCCTTTTGGACACCACGGTATGCTGGAGGGGGGGGCAACCACTGTCCTGGAAACCACTAGGGAGAGAGGTTATTCACTGTCCTGGAGGGGGGTAACCACTAGGAGAGAGGTTATTTACTTTCCTGGAGGGTGGTTAACCACTAGGGAGAGAGGTTATTTACTGTCCTGGAGGGGGGTAACCACTAGGGAAGAGGTTATTTACTGTCCTGGAGGGGTAACCACAAGGGAGAGAGGTTATTTACTGTCCTGGAGGGGGGTAACCACTAGGGAGAGAGGTTATTTACTGTCCTGGAGGGGGGTAACCCACTAGGGAGAGAGGTTATTCACTGTCCTGGAGGGGGGGGTAACCACTAGGGAGAGAGGTTATTTACTGTCCTGGAGGGGGGTAACCACTAGGGAGAGAGTTATTTACTGTCCTGGAGGTAACCACTAGGGAGAGAGGTTATTACTGTCCTGGAGGGGAGGTAACCACTAGGGAGAGAGGTTATTCACTGTCCTGGAGGGGTAACCACTAGGGAGAGAGGTTATTTACTGTCCTGGAGGTTGGGGTAACCACTAGGGAGAGAGGTTATTCACTGTCCTGGAGGGGGGTAACCACTAGGGAGAGAGGTTATTTACTGTCCTGGAGGGTAACCACAAGGGAGAGAGGTTATTTACTGTCCTGGAGGGGGGTATTTACTGTCCTGGAGGGGGTAACCACTAGGGAGAGGTTATTTACTGTCCTGGAGGGGGGTAACCACTAGGGAGAGAGGTTATTTACTGTCCTGGAGGTAACCACTAGGGAGAGAGGTTATTTACTGTCCTGGAGGGGTAACCACTAGGGAGAGAGGTTATTTACTGTCCTGGAGGGGAGGTAACCACTAGGGAGAGAGGTTATTTACTGTCCTGGAGGGGAGTTAACCACTAGGGAGAGAGGTTATTTACTGTCCTGGAGGGGAGTTAACCACTAGGGAGAGAGGTTATTCACTGTCCTGGAGGGGGGGGGGTAACCACTAGGGAGAGAGGTTATTCACTGTGTGTGTTTTTCAGGATGGTGTATAAATGGTTTCTATTGGTCTATAAGCTGAGCTATGCTGTGGGAGTGATTGGATACCTGGTCATCATGGTCACACTGTTCGGCTTCAATGTCTTCTTCAGGTGAGTGCTAGAGCATCACGCAGACTATTCCTGACTGATTTAAAGCTTTTTGGGCTCGTTTCAGTTCGTTAAAGAAATTAATTTAAAACGAATCACCGATTTTAGGTGTCAAAAGATTTTTTAGATTAACATTAAATGCGCTGTTATGTGGATTGAATGCTGTAATAACACAGACTAAACCAGGCCCCTCACTGACCATTTACTACTGATCACTTATAAACCATCAGTTATTCACATTACTTTAATAAAATGACTATTTTTTAGTAGTTCTTCAAAGTAAATAAGGCTTTTTGACCTCTGAATACCTACTATCAATCTCTTAGATTATGTATTTTCAGGTAGCGATGTTGCTAGGCAACAGCTGCTCTCTGTATCACCTCAGGATCTCACCTCAGACCGGACAAGTAGCTGCGCAATGGATTATGGTCGTTGCTTGTTAATGACCATGACTTCTACGCTATACTATGTAGAATATTGGCCTGTTGGAAACTACAACTCCCTACTACATCCCACACTTCAGGCTGGATGTGGTTTATCTCTAGAGAAACTACAACTCCTACTACATCACACACTTCAGGCTGGATGTGGTTTATCTCTAGAGAAACTACAACTCCCTATTACATCACACACTTCAGGCTGGATGTGGTTTATCTCTGAGAAACTTCGCTCCCTATTACATCACACACTTCCAGGCTGGATGTGGTTTATCTCTAGAGAAACTACAACTTCCTCTACATCCCACACTTCAGGCTGGATGTGAGGCTCACAGAAACAACCTAATTCAAGTCATTGAACCCGATGTCGGTCAATTTAGTTGTTTAAAAACAAAAATAACTGACATTTCCTCAGGTTTAATCGTCAGCACTAACATACAAAAACACACACGCACAGAGAGAGACACACACACACACACACTTGATTTGGCGTGTATCCGAAACAGCACCTGACCCACCCTATTCCCTAAATAGTGACTAGAGCCCTATGGGGGGCATTTTGGATCAAAACCTATTAACGTTGTGATGTGTTGTAGGATCAAGGCTGAGGGCTCTATGGATGTGTTGTAGGATCAAGGCTGAGGGCTCTATGGATGTGTTGTAGGATCATGCTGGGCCGAGGAGTCCATGGATGTTGTGTTGTAGATCAAGGTTGAGGGCTCTATGGATGATGTGTTGTAG
>NW_025750421.1:0-19268 GCF_021184085.1 Oncorhynchus gorbuscha | reverse complement strand
CCTTATCCTAATCCTAAGCTTAACCCTTACCTAAAACTTTAAACTTAACCCTAACCCTTATCCATAACCCTAAACTTAACTCCTTACCCTAAACTTAACCTAACCTCATCCTAAACTTAACATCCTTAAACTTAACCCTAAACTTAACCCTTACCCTAAACTTAACCTAACTTATCCTCCTAAACTTAACCCTATCAAACCCTAAACTTAACCTAACCCTAAACTTAACCCTTATCTAAACTTAACCCTTATCCTAACCCTAAACTTAACCCTTACGCTAAACTTAACCCTTATCCTAACCTTAACCATATCCTAAACTTAACCCTTACCCTAAACTTAACCCTTACCCTAAACTTAACCCCTTACCCTAAACTTAACCTTATCCTAAACTTATCCTAATCCTAAACTTAACCCTTACCCTAAAAATTAACCTTTACCCTAAACTTAACCCTTACGCTAAACATAACCCTTATCCTAAACTTAACCCTTACCTAAACTTAACCCTTACCCTAAACTTAACCCATTTTATCCTAATCTTAACCTTTATCCTAAACTTAACCCTTACCCTAAAATTAACCCTTACCCTAAACTTAACCTTACCCTAAACTTAATTAAATTTACCCTAAACTTAACTTTTACCCTAATTTTTATCCTAATTTTAATTTTAATTTTACCCTAAATGTAAATTTACCCTAAACTTAACCCTTTCCTAACCCTTATCCCTAATCCTAAACTTAACCCTTACCCTAAATTTTAACCCTTACGCTAAACGTAACCCTTATCCAAACCCTAAACTTAACCCTTACGCTAAACTTAATTTTTATCCTAAACTTAACCATTTTACCCTAAACTTAACCCTTACCCTAAATTTTCTTAACCTTTTTACGCTTTAAACTTAACCCTTATCCTAAACCCTAAATCTTAACCCTACGCTAAACTTAACCCTTATCCTAAACTTAACCCTTACCTAAACTTAACCCTTACCCTAAACTTAACCCTTATCCTAAACTTAACCCTTATCCTAAATCTTAACCTCTTATCCTAAATTAACCCTACTCCTAAACTTAACCCTTACCCTAAACTTATTAACCCTTATTCTAAACTTAACCCTTACCCTAAACTTAACCCTTACCTAAACCTAACCCTTATTCTAAACTTAACCCTTACCCTAAACTTAATCCTTACCCTAAACTTAACCCTTACCCTAAACTTAACCCTTACCCTAAACCTAATCCTTATTCTAAACTTAACCCTTACCCTAAACTTAACCCTTATTTCTAAACTTAACCCTTACCCTAAACTTAACCCTTACCCTAAACCTAACCCTTACCCTAAACTTAATTCCTTACCCTAAACCTAACCTTACCTAAACTTAACCTTACCCTAAACTAACCCTTATTCTAAACTTAAACCCTAAACTTAACCCTTACCCTAAACTTAACTTACCCTAAACCTAACCTTATTCTAAACTTAACTTTACCCTAAACTTAACTTTTACCCTAAACTTAACCCTTAACCTAAACTTAACCCTTACCCTAAACTTAACCCTTACCCTAAACTTAACCCTTACCCTAAACCTAACCCTTATTCCTAAACCCTAAAATTAACCTTACCCTAAACTTAACCCTTACCCTAAACGTAACCCTTATTCTAAACTTAACCCTTACCCTAAACTTAACCCTTACCCTAAACTTAACCCTTATTCTAAACTTAACCCTTACCCTAAACTTAACCCTTACGCTAAACTTAACCCTTATCCTAACCCTAAACTTAACCATTACGCTAAACTTAACCCTTATCCTAAACTTAACATTTACCCTAAACTTAACCCTTACCCTAAACTTAACCCTTACGCTAAACTTAACGCTTATCCAAACCCTAAACTTAACCCTTACGCTAAACATAACCCTTATCCTAAACTTAACCCTTACCCTAAACTTAACCCTTACCCTAAACTTAACCCTTATCCTAAACTTAACCCTTATCCTAAACTTAACCCTTACCCTAAACTTAACCCTTACCCTAAACTTAACCCTTACCCTAAACTTAACCCTTACCTAAACTTAACCCTTACCCTAACCCTTATCCTAACCCTAAACGTAACCCTTACCCTAAACGTAACCCTTACCCTAAACTTAACCCTTACCCTAACCCTTATCCTAATCCTAAACTTAACCCTTACCCTAAACTTAACCCTTACGCTAAACTTAACTTTATCAAACCCCAATCCTAAACTTAACCCTTATCCTAAACTTAACCCTTACCCTAAACTTAACCCTTACCCTAAACTTAACCCTTACGCTAAACTTAACCCTTATCCTAACCCTAAACTTAACCCTTACGCTAAACTTAACCCTTATCCTAAACTTAACCCTTATCCTAAACTTAACCCTTACCCTAAACTTAACCCTTACCCTAAACTTAACCCTTACCCTAAACTTAACCCTTATCCTAAACTTAACCCTTACCCTAAAATTAACCTTTACCCTAAACTTAACCCTTACGCTAAACATAACCCTTATCCTAAACTTAACCCTTACCCTAAACTTAACCCTTACCCTAAACTTAACCCTTATCCTAAACTTAACCCTTATCCTAAACTTAACCCTTACCCTAAAATTAACCTTACCCTAAACTTAACCCTTACCCTAAACTTAACCTACACCTAAACTTAACCTTACCTAATTTTTATCCTAACCCTAAACGTAACCCTTACCCTAAATGTAACCCTTACCCTAAACTTAACCCTTACCCTAACCCTTATCCTAATCCTAAACTTAACCCTTACCCTAAACTTAACCCTTACGCTAAACGTAACCCTTATCCAAACCCTAAACTTAACCCTTACGCTAAACTTAACCCTTATCCTAAACTTAACCCTTACCCTAAACTTAACCCTTACCCTAAACTTAACCCTTACGCTAAACTTAACCCTTATCCTAACCCTAAACTTAACCCTTACGCTAAACTTAACCCTTACCCTAAACTTTATCCTAAACTTAACCCTTACCCTAAACTTAACTTAACTTACTAAACTTAATTTTTACCCTAAACTTAACCCTTATCCTAAACTTAACCCTTATCCTAAACTTAACCCTTACCCTAAAATTAACCCTACCCTAAATTAACCCTTACCCCTTAACCCTTATTCTAAACTTAACCCTTACCCTAACCCTTTACCCTTAACCCTTATTCTAAACTTAACCCTTACCCTAAACTTAACCCTTACCCTAAAATTAACCCTTACCCTAAACTTAACCCTACCCTAAACCTAACCCTTATTCTAAACTTAACCCTTACCTAAACTTAACCCTTATTCTAAACTTAACCCTTACCCTAAACTTAACCCTTACCCTAAACTTAACCCTAAACTTAACCCTTACCCTAAACCTAACCCTTATTCTAAACTTAACCTTACCCTAAACTTAACCCTTATTCTAAACTTAACCTTTACCCTAAACTTAACCTTTTGCCTAAACTTAACCCTTACCCTAAACCTAACCCTTACCCTAAACTTAACCCTTACCCTAAACCTAACCCCTAAACTTAACCTTTTACCCTAAACTTAACCCTTACCCTAAACTTAACCTTTACCCTAAACCTAGACTTTATTCTAAACTTAACCCCTTCTTAACCTTATTCCTAAACTTAACCCTTACCCTAAACTTAACCCTTACCCTAACCATTATTCTAACCCTTAACTTACCCTAAACTTAACCCTTACCCTAAAGTTTAACCCTTGCCTAAAACTTAACCCTTACCCTAAACATTAACCCTTAATGCCTAAACTTAACCCTTTACCCTAAACCTAACCCTTTATTCTAAACTTAACCCTTACCTAAACTTAACCCTTATTCTAAACTTAACCCTTACCCTAAACTTAACCCTTACCCTAAACTTAACCTTAACCCTAAACTTAACCCTTATTCTAAACTTAACCCATTCTAAACTTAACCCTTGCCTAAACTTAACCCTACCTACTTAACCCTCACCCCTAAACTTAATGCGCTAAACTTAACCCTTATCCTTCAAATTAACCCTTATCCTAAACTTAACCCTTACCCTAAACTTAACCCTTACCTAAACTTAACCCTTACCCTAAACTTAACGCTTATCCTAAACTTAACCCTTATCCTAAACTTAACCCTTACCCTAAAATTAACCCTTACCCTAAACTTAACCCTTACCCTAAACTTAACCCTTATTCTAAACTTAACCCTTACCCTAAACGTAACCCTTACCTAAACCTAACCCTTATTCTAAGCTTAACCCTTACCCTAAACTTAACCCTTACCCTAAGCCTAACCCTTACCCTAAACTTAACCCTTACCCTAAACCTAACCCTTATTCTAAACTTAACCCTTACCCTAAACTTAACCCTTATTCTAAACTTAACCCTTACCCTAAACTTAACCCTTACCCTAAACCTAACCCTTACCCTAAACTTAACCCTTACCCTAAACCTAACCCTTATTCTAAACTTAACCCTTACCCTAAACTTAACCCTTATTCTAAACTTAACCCTTACCCTAAACTTAACCCTTACCCTAAACTTAACCCTTACCCTAAACCTAACCCTTATTCTAAACTTAACCCTTACCCTAAACTTAACCCTTACCCTAAACTTAACCCTTACCCTAAACTTAACCCTTACCCTAAACTTAACCCTTACCCTAAACCTAACCCTTATTCTAAACTTAACCCTTACCCTAAACTTAACCCTTATTCTAAACTTAACCCTTACCCTAAACTTAACCCTTACCCTAAACTTAACCCTTACCCTAAACCTAACCCTTATTCTAAACTTAACCCTTACCCTAAACTTAACCCTTACCCTAAACTTAACCCTTACCCTAAACTTAACCCTTACCCTAAACTTAACCCTTACCCTAAACTTAACCCTTACGCTAAACTTAACCCTTATCCTAACCCTAAACTTAACCCTTACGCTAAACTTAACCCTTATCCTAAACTTAACCCTTATCCTAAACTTAACCCTTACCCTAAACTTAACCCTTACCCTAAACTTAACCCTTACCCTAAACTTAACCCTTATCCTAAACTTAACCCTTATCCTAAACTTAACCCTTACCCTAAAATTAACCCTTACCCTAAACTTAACCCTTACCCTAAACTTAACCCTTATTCTAAACTTAACCCTTACCCTAAACGTAACCCTTACCCTAAACCTAACCCTTATTCTAAACTTAACCCTTACCCTAAACTTAACCCTTACCCTAAGCCTAACCCTTACCCTAAACTTAACCCTTACCTAAACCTAATTTATTCTAAACTTAACCCTTACCCTAAACTTAACCCTTATTCTAAACTTAACCCTTACCCTAAAACTTAACCCTTACCTAAACCTAACCCTTACCCTAAACTTAACCCTTACCCTAAACCTAAGTTTATTCTAAACTTAACCCTTACCCTAAACTTAACCCTTATTCTAAACTTAACCCTTACCCTAAACTTAACCCAATACCCTAAACTTAACCCTTACCCTAAACCTAACCCTTATTCTAAACTTAACCCTTACCCTAAATTAACCCTTACCCTAAACTTAACCCTTACCCTAAACTTAACCCTTACCCTAAACTTAACCCTTACCCTAAACCTAACCCTTATTCTAAACTTAACCCTTACCCTAAAATTAACCCTTACCCTAAACTTAACCCTTACCCTAAACTTAACCCTTATTCTAAACTTAACCCTTACCCTAAACGTAACCCTTAGCCTAAACTTAACCCTTACGCTAAACTTAACCCTTATCCAAACCCTAAACTTAACCCTTACGCTAAACTTAACCCTTATCCTAAACTTAACCCTTACCCTAAACTTAACCCTTACCCTAAACTTAACCCTTACGCTAAACTTAACCCTTATCCTAACCCTAAACTTAACCCTTACGCTAAACTTAACCCTTATCCTAAACTTAACCCTTACCCTAAACTTAACCCTTACCCTAAACTTAACCCTTACCCTAAAATTAACCCTTACCCTAAACTTAACCCTTACCCTAAACTTTACCCTTATTCTAAACTTAACCCTTACCCTAAACGTAACCCTTACCCTAAACTTAACCCTTACCCTAAACTTAACCCTTACCCTAAACCTAACCCTTATTCTAAACTTAACCCTTACCCTAAACGTAACCCTTACCCTAAACTTAACCCTTACCTTAAACCTAACCCTTATTCTAAACTTAACCCTTACCCTAAACTTAACCCTTACCCTAAACTTAACCCTTACCCTAAACTTAACCCTTACCCTAAACTTAACCCTTACCCTAAACCTAACCCTTATTCTAAACTTAACCCTTACCCTAAACCTAACCCTTACCCTAAACCTAACCCTTACCCTAAACTTAACCCTTACCCTAAACCTAACCCTTATTCTAAACTTAACCCTTACCCTAAACTTAACCCTTATTCTAAACTTAACCCTTACCCTAAACTTAACCCTTACCCTAAACCTAACCCTTACCCTAAACTTAACCCTTACCCTAAACCTAACCCTTATTCTAAACTTAACCCTTACCCTAAACTTAACCCTTATTCTAAACTTAACCCTTACCCTAAACTTAACCCTTACCCTAAACTTAACCCTTACACTAAACCTAACCCTTATTCTAAACTTAACCCTTACCCTAAACTTAACCCTTACCCTAAACTTAACCCTTACCCTAAACTTAACCCTTACCCTAAACTTAACCCTTACCCTAAACCTAACCCTTATTCTAAACTTAACCCTTACCCTAAACTTAACCCTTACCCTAAACCTAACCCTTACCCTAAACCTAACCCTTACCCTAAACCTAACCCTTACTCTAAACTTAACCCTTACCCTTATGCTTAACCTTTTTATTTATTTATTTATTTCAGCTTTATTTAACCAGGTAGGCTAGTTGAGAACACCTTTATTTAACCAGGTAGGCTAGTTGAGAACACCTTTATTTAACCAGGTAGGCTAGTTGAGAACACCTTTATTTAACCAGGTAGGCTAGTTGAGAACACCTTTATTTAACCAGGTAGGCTAGTTGAGAACACCTTTATTTAACCAGGTAGGCTAGTTGAGAACAAGTTCTCATTTACAACTGTGACCTGGTCAAGATAAAGCAAAGCAGTGCGACACAAACAACAACAACAACAACAACAACAACACAGAGTTACACATGGAACCTAACCCTAGCCATATCCTTAGCAAGCAGTTGCTTATCAACAGATACAACATATAGTGCTAGACTGGTCTATAGTGTCTATAGTATTAGACTGGTCTATAGTGGTTTATAGTATTAGACTGGTCTATAGTGGTCTATAGTGTCTATAGTATTAGACTGGTCTATAGTGGTCTATAGTATTAGACTGGTCTATAGTGTCTATAGTATTAGACTGGTCTATAGTGGTTTATAGTATTAGACTGGTCTATAGTGGTCTATAGTGGTCTATAGTATTAGACTGGTCTATAGTGCTAGACTGGTCTATAGTGGTCTATAGTGGTCTATAGTATTAGACTGGTCTATAGTGTCTATAGTATTCGACTGGTCTATAGTGTCTATAGTGGTCTATAGTGGTCTATAGTGGTCTATAGGATTAGACTGGTCTATAGTGTCTATAGTGGTCTATAGTGGTCTATAGTGGTCTATAGTATTAGACTGGTCTATAGTGTCTGGTCTATAGTGGTCTATAGTATTAGACTGGTCTATAGTGGTCTATAGTATTAGACGGGTCTATAGTGTCTATAGTATTAGACTGGTCTATAGTGTATATAGTATTAGACTGGTCTATAGTGGTCTATAGTATTAGACTGGTCTATAGTGGTCTATAGTATTAGACTGGTCTATAGTGGTCTATAGTATTAGACTGGTCTATAGTGGTCTATAGTATTAGACTGGTCTATAGTACTAGACTGGTCTATAGTATTAGACTGGTCTATATTGGTCTATAGTATTAGACTGGTCTATATTGGTCTATAGTATTAGACTGGTCTATACTATTAGACTGGTCTATATTGGTCTATAGTATTAGACTGGTCTATATTGGTCTATAGTATTAGACTGGTCTATACTATTAGACTGGTCTATATTGGTCTATAGTATTAGACTGGTCTATATTGGTCTATAGTATTAGACTGGTCTATACTATTAGACTGGTCTATAGTATTAGACTGGTCTATAGTGGTCTATAGTATTAAACTGGTCTATAGTGTCTATAGTATTAGACTGGTCTATAGTGTCTATAGTATTAGACTGGTCTATAGTGTCTATAGTGCTAGACTGGTCTATAGTATTAGACTGGTCTATAGTGGTTTATAGTATTAGACTGGTCTATAGTACTAGACTGGTCTATAGTGTCTATAGTGCTAGACTGGTCTATAGTATTAGACTGGTCTATAGTGGTCTATAGTATTAGACTGGTCTATAGTGGTCTATAGTATTAGACTGGTCTATAGTGGTCTATAGTATTAGACTGGTCTATAGTATTAGACTGGTCTATAGTATTAGACTGGTCTATAGTGGTCTATAGTATTAGACTGGTCTATAGTATTAGACTGGTTTATAGTATTAGACTGGTCTATAGTGGTCTATAGTATTAGACTGGTCTATAGTGGTCTATAGTATTAGACTGGTCTATAGTATTAGACTGGTCTATAGTGGTCTATAGTATTAGACTGGTCTATAGTATTAGACTGGTATATAGTATTAGACGGGTCTATAGTGGTCTATAGTATTAGACTGGTCTATAGTATTAGACTGGTCTATAGTATTAGACTGGTCTATAGTGGTCTATAGTATTAGACTGGTCTATAGTGGTCTATAGTATTAGACTGGTCTATACTATTAGACTGGTCTATAGTATTAGACTGGTCTATAGTGGTCTATACTATTAGACTGGTCTATAGTGGTCTATAGTATTAAACTGGTCTATAGTGTCTATAGTATTAGACTGGTCTATAGTGTCTATAGTATTAGACTGGTCTATAGTGTCTATAGTGCTAGACTGGTCTATAGTATTAGACTGGTCTATAGTGGTCTATACTATTAGACTGGTCTATAGTGGTCTATAGTATTAGACGGGTCTATAGTGGTCTATAGTATTAGACGGGTCTATAGTGGTCTATAGTATTAGACGGGTCTATAGTGGTCTATAGTATTAGACTGGTCTATAGTGGTCTATAGTATTAGACTGGTCTATAGTGGTCTATAGTATTAGACTGGTCTATAGTGGTCTATAGTATTAGACGGGTCTATACTATTAGACTGGTCTATAGTGCTGCACTGGTCTTATCTTCAGTTTGACCCCAGAATGTGATATCTACCCCCAAGCCAAATGTTCATTAAGACTTATCTCTGTTGCTTGGAACAGAGCTAAGTGTATTGTGTAGTGTATTGTGTAGTGTATTGTGTAGTGTATTGTGTAGTGTATTGTGTAGTGTATTGTGTAGTCTATTGTGTAGTGTATTGTGTAGTGTATTGTGTAGTGTATTGTGTAGTGTATTGTGTATTGTATTGTGTAGTGTATTGTGTAGTGTATTGTGTAGTGTATTGTGTAGTGTATTGTGTATTGTATTGTGTAGTGTATTGTGTAGTGTATTGTGTAGTGTATTGTGTAGTGTATTGTGTAGTGTATTGTGTAGTGTATTGTGTAGTGTATTGTGTATTGTATTGTGTAGTGTATTGTGTAGTGTATTGTGTATTGTATTGTGTAGTGTATTGTGTAGTGTATTGTGTATTGTATTGTGTAGTGTATTGTGTAGTGTATTGTGTAGTGTATTGTGTAGTGTATTGTGTAGTGTATTGTGTAGTGTATTGTGTATTGTATTGTGTAGTGTATTGTGTAGTGTATTGTGTAGTGTATTGTGTAGTGTATTGTGTATTGTATTGTGTAGTGTATTGTGTAGTGTATTGTGTAGTGTATTGTGTAGTGTATTGTGTAGTGTATTGTGTAGTGTATTGTGTATTCATAGTTGGTTTATTCATTTTGTCTTCTGAAGGGAAACGTGTCAAATGTCAGGAGAGATCCCGCCCCCCATGTCAGGCACCTGCAGCTGCTTTCTAATTGGCCACATGTACATATTCGGAGGATATGATGACACGGGACAGACCAATCAGGTGAGCTAGCTCAACAGAAACTGTAGTTCCCCTGATATGCAACTATTTTTTCTGAGCTTATTAATCATTATTAAGGCTTCCGTTGTTAGGAGACGGTTCAGATGGGTGTCGAACTCTAGCTTCAGAGACACGTGTGTTACATTCTGAAAAGATGTGTGCTTGTAGCTTTACCGTGTCAACCTCCTGGATGGGGACTACAGATGGAAGAACGTGAAAGCTGAGAGTGGCTCTCCTCCTTCACCCAGAGATAAGCTGTGCTGCTGGGTTTTCAACAACAGGTCAGTGACATATAACATTAGAATGCAACGCCAATGCCCATTGCAGTATTGCTACAAACAGGAAGACAGTCAGGGTTCAAATGACACATTTTTAAGGGAATACTGTGAGATTCTGGCAATTAGCAATTAGCCAATGCTAGCTAGCCTTAGTGCAGTGACTGGAAGTCTACATGTACAGAAAATCTTGTGATTTTGACCAATTAAGAATTTTATATTCTGTAGGGTCACCTACTTTGTGAATCTTCCATTCTGTAGTCACTTACTTTGACAAGCTTCCATTCTGTAGGGTCACCTACTTTGAGAAGCTTCCATTCTGTAGGGTCACCTACTTTGAGAAGCTTCCATTCTGTAGGGTCACCTACTTTGAGAAGCTTCCATTCTGTAGGGTCACCTACTTTGAGAATCTTCCATTCTGTAGGGTCACCTACTTTGAGAATCTTCCATTCTGTAGGGTCACCTACTTTGTGAATCTTCCATTCTGTAGGGTCACCTACTTTGTGAATCTTCCATTCTGTAGGGTCACCTACTTTGAGAAGCTTCCATTCTGTAGGGTCACCTACTTTGAGAATCTTCCATTCTGTAGGGTCACCTACTTTGAGAAGCTTCCATTCTGTAGGGTCACCTACTTTGTGAATCTTCCATTCTGTAGGGTCACCTACTTTGTGAATCTTCCATTCTGTAGGGTCACCTACATTTGTAGGGTCACCTATCTTCCATTCTGTAGGGTCACCTCTTTGTGAATCTTCCATTCTGTAGGGTCACCTACTTTGTGAATCTTCCATTCTGTAGGGTCACCTCTTTGTGAATCTTCCATTCTGTAGGGTCACCTACTTTGTGAATCTTCCATTCTGTAGGGTCACCTACTTTGTGAATCTTCCATTCTGTAGGGTCACCTACTTTGTGAATCTTCCATTCTGTAGGGTCACCTACTTTGTGAATCTTCCATTCTGTAGGGTCTTTGTGAATCTTCCATTCTGTAGGGTACTTTGTGAATCTTCCATTCTGTAGGGTCACCCTGAATCTTCCATTCTGTAGGGTCACCTACTTTGTGAATCTTCCATTCTGTAGGGTCACCTACTTTGTGAATCTTCCATTCTGTAGGGTCACCTACTTTGAGAATCTTCCATTCTGTAGGGTCACCTACTTTGTGAATCTTCCATTCTGTAGGGTCACCTACTTTGTGAATCTTCCATTCTGTAGGGTCACCTACTTTGTGAATCTTCCATTCTGTAGGGTCACCTACTTTGTGAATCTTCCATTCTGTAGGGTCACCTACTTTGTGAATCTTCCATTCTGTAGGGTCACCTGAATCTTCCATTCTGTAATCTGAATCTTCCATTCTGTAGGGTCACCTACTTTGTGAATCTTCCATTCTGTAGGGTCACCTACTTTGTGAATCTTCCATTCTGTAGGGTCACCTACTTTGTGAATCTTCCATTCTGTAGGGTCACCTACTTTGTGAATCTTCCATTCTGTAGGGTCACCTACTTTGTGAATCTTCCATTCTGTAGGGTCACCTACTTTGTGAATCTTCCATTCTGTAGGGTCACCTACTTTGTGAATCTTCCATTCTGTAGGGTCACCTACTTTGTGAATCTTTCCATGAATCTTCCATTCTGTAGGGTCACCTACTTTGTGATCTTCCATTCTTCTTTGTGAATCTTCCATTCTGTAGGGTCACCTACTTTGTGAATCTTCCATTCTGTAGGGTCACCTCCATTCTGTAGGGTTTGTGAATCTTCCATTCTGTAGGGTCACCTACTTTGAGAATCTTCCATTCTGTAGGGTCACTTTGAGAATCTTCTCTAGGGTCACCTACTTTGTGAATCTTCCATTCTGTAGGGTCACCTTCCATTCTTAGGGTCACCTACTTTGAGAATCTTCCATTCTGTAGGGTCACCTACTTTGTGAATCTTCCATTCTGTAGGGTCACCTACTTTGTGAATCTTCCATTCTGTAGGGTCACCTACTTTGTGAATCTTCCATTCTGTAGGGTCACCTACTTTGTGAATCTTCCATTCTGTAGGGTCACCTACTTTGAGAATCTTCCATTCTGTAGGGTCACCTACTTTGAGAATCTTCCATTCTGTAGGGTCACCTACTTTGTGAATCTTCCATTCTGTAGGGTCACCTACTTTGAGAATCTTCCATTCTAGGGTCACCTACTTTGTGAATCTTCCATTCTGTAGGGTCACCTACTTTGAATCTTCCATTCTGTAGGGTCAACTTTGAGAATCTTCCATTCTGTAGGGTCACCTACTTTGAGAATCTTCCATTCTGTAGGGTCACCTACTTTGTGAATCTTCCATTCTGTAGGGTCACCTACTTTGTGAATCTTTTGAATCTTCCATTCTGTAGGGTCAATCTTCCATTCTGTAGGGGTCACCTACTTTGTGAATCTTCCATTCTGTAGGGTCACCTACTTTGTGAATCTTCCATTCTGTAGGGTCACCTACTTTGTGAATCTTCCATTCTGTAGGGTCACCTACTTTGTGAATCTTCCATTCTGTAGGGTCACCTACTTTGTGAATCTTCCATACTTTGTGAATCTTCCATTCTGTAGGGTCACCTACTTTGTGAATCTTCCATTCTGTAGGGTCACCCTGAATCTTCCATTCTGTAGGGTCACCTACTTTGTGAATCTTCCATTCTGTAGGGTCACCTACTTTGTGAATCTTCCATTCTGTAGGGTCACCTACTTTGTGAATCTTCCATTCTGTAGGGTCACCTACTTTGAGAATCTTCCATTCTGTAGGGTGAATCTTCCATTCTGTAGGGTCACCTACTTTGTGAATCTTCCATTCTGTAGGGTCACCTACTTTGTGAATCTTCCATTCTGTAGGGTCACCTACTTTGAATCTTCCATTCTGTAGGGTCACCTACTTTGTGAATCTTCCATTCTTGTGAATCTTCCATTCTGTAGGGTCACCTACTTTGTGAATCTTCCATTCTGTAGGGTCACCTCTTTGTGAATCTTCCATTCTGTAGGGTCACTTTGTGAATCTTCCATTCTGTAGGGTCACCTACTTTGTGAATCTTCCATTCTGTAGGGTCACCTACTTTGTGAATCTTCCATTCTGTAGGGTCACCTACTTTGTGAATCTTCCATTCTGTAGGGTCACCTACTTTGTGAATCTTCCATTCTGTAGGGTCACCTACTTTGTGAATCTTCCATTCTGTAGGGTCACCTACTTTGTGAATCTTCCATTCTGTAGGGTCACCTACTTTGTGAATCTTCCATTCTGTAGGGTCACCTACTTTGTGAATCTTCCATTCCATTCTTTGTGAATCTTCCAGGGTCACCTACTTTGTGAATCTTCCATTCTGTAGGGTCACCTACTTTGTGAATCTTCCATTCTGTAGGGTCACCTACTTTGTGAATCTTCCATTCTGTAGGGTCACCTACTTTGTGAATCTTCCATTCTGTAGGGTCACCTACTTTGTGAATCTTCCATTCTGTAGGGTCACCTTTGTGAATCTTCCATTCTGTAGGGTCACCTACTTTGTGAATCTTCCATTCTGTAGGGTCACCTACTTTGTGAATCTTCCATTCTGTAGGGTCACCTACTTTGAGAATCTTCCATTCTGTAGGGTCACCTACTTTGTGAATCTTCCATTCTGTAGGGTCACCTACTTTGTGAATCTTCCATTCTGTAGGGGGTCATCCTCCATTCTTTGGAATCTTCCATTCTGTCCATTCTAGGGTCACCTACTTTGTGAATCTTCCATTCTGTAGGGTCACCTACTTTGTGAATCTTCCATTCTGTAGGGTCACCTACTTTGTGAATCTTCCATTCTGTAGGGTCACCTACTTTGTGAATCTTCCATTCTGTAGGGTCACCTACTTTGTGAATCTTCCATTCTGTAGGGTCACCTACTTTGTGAATCTTCCATTCTGTAGGGTCACCTACTTTGTGAATCTTCCATTCTGTAGGGTCACCTACTTTGTGAATCTTCCATTCTGTAGGGTCACCTACTTTGTGAATCTTCCATTCTGTAGGGTCACCTACTTTGTGAATCTTCCATTCTGTAGGGTCACCTACTTTGTGAATCTTCCATTCTGTAGGGTCACCTACTTTGTGAATCTTCCATTCTGTAGGGTCACCTACTTTGTGAATCTTCCATTCTGTAGGGTCACCTACTTTGTGAATCTTCCATTCTGTAGGGTCACCTGTGAATCTTCCATTTGTAGGGTCAATCTTCCATTCTGTAGGGTCACCTACTTTGTGAATCTTCCATTCTGTAGGGTCACCTACTTTGTGAATCTTCCATTCTGTAGGGTCACCTACTTTGTGAATCTTCCATTCTGTAGGGTCACCTACTTTGAGAATCTTCCATTCTGTAGGGTCACCTACTTTGTGAATCTTCCATTCTGTAGGGTCACCTACTTTGAGAATCTTCCATTCTGTAGGGTCACCTACTTTGTGAATCTTCCATTCTGTAGGGTCACCTCTTTGTGAATCTTCCATTCTGTAGGGTCACCTACTTTGTGAATCTTCCATTCTGTAGGTCACCTACTTTGTGAATCTTCCATTCTGTGTAGGGTCACCTACTTTGTGAATCTTCCATTCTGTAGGGTCACCTCTGAATCTTCCATTCTGGGTCACCTACTTTGTGAATCTTCCATTCTGTAGGGTCACCTACTTTGTGAATCTTCCATTCTGTAGGGTCACCTACTTTGTGAATCTTCCATTCTGTAGGGTCACCTACTTTGTGAATCTTCCATTCTGGGTCACCTACTGAATCTTCCATTTGTAGGGTCAACTTTGTGAATCTTCCATTCTGTAGGGTCACCTACTTTGTGAATCTTCCATTCTGTAGGGTCACCTACTTTGTGAATCTTCCATTCTGTAGGGTCACCTACTTTGTGAATCTTCCATTCTGTAGGGTCACCTACTTTGTGAATCTTCCATTCTGTAGGGTCACCTACTTTGTGAATCTTCCATTCTGTAGGGTCACCTACTTTGTGAATCTTCCATTCTGTAGGGTCACCTACTTTGTGAATCTTCCATTCTGTAGGGTCACCTACTTTGTGAATCTTCCATTCTGTAGGGTCACCTACTTTGTGAATCTTCCATTCTGTAGGGTCACCTACTTTGTGAATCTTCCATTCTGTAGGGTCACCTACTTTGTGAATCTTCCATTCTGTAGGGTCACCTACTTTGTGAATCTTCCATTCTGTAGGGTCACCTACTTTGTGAATCTTCCATTCTGTAGGGTCACCTACTTTGTGAATCTTCCATTCTGTAGGGTCACTTTGTGAATCTTCCATTCTGTAGGGTCACCTACTTTGTGAATCTTCCATTCTGTAGGGTCACCTACTTTGAGAATCTTCCTTCCATTCTGAATCTTCCAGGGTCACCTACTTTTGTGAATCTTCCATTCTGTAGGTCACCTACTTTGTGAATCTTCCATTCTGTAGGGTCACCTACTTTGTGAATCTTCCATTCTGTAGGGTGAATCTTCCATTCTGTAGGGTCACCTACTTTGTGAATCTTCCATTCTGTAGGGTCACCTACTTTGTGAATCTTCCATTCTGTAGGGTCACCTACTTTGTGAATCTTCCATTCTGTAGGGTCACCTGAATCTTCCATTCTGTAGGGTCACCTACTTTGTGAATCTTCCATTCTGTAGGGTCACCTACTTTGTGAATCTTCCATTCTGTAGGGTCTTGTGAATCTTCCCTAGGGTCACCTTTGTGAATCTTCCATTCTGTAGGGTCACCTACTTTGTGAATCTTCCCATTCTGAATCTTCCATTCTGTAGGGTCACCTACTTTGTGAATCTTCCATTCTGTAGGGTCACCTACTTTGTGAATCTTCCATTCTGTAGGGTCACCTACTTTGTGAATCTTCCATTCTGTAGGGTCACCTACTTTGTGAATCTTCCATTCTGTAGGGTCACCTACTTTGTGAATCTTCCATTCTGTAGGGTCACCTACTTTGTGAATCTTCCATTCTGTAGGGTCACCTACTTTGTGAATCTTCCATTCTGTAGGGTCACCTACTTTTGTGAATCTTCCATTCTGTAGGGTCACCTACTTTGTGAATCTTCCATTCTGTAGGGTCACCTACTTTGTGAATCTTCCATTCTGTAGGGTCACCTACTTTGTGAATCTTCCATTCTGTAGGGTCACCTACTTTGTGAATCTTCCATTCTGTAGGGTCACCCTTTGTGAATCTTCCATTCTGTAGGGTCACCTACTTTGTGAATCTTCCATTCTGTAGGGTCTTTGTGAATCTTCCATTCTGTAGGGTCACCTTTGTGAATCTTCCATTCTAGGGTCACCTACTTTGTGAATCTTCCATTCTGTAGGGTCACCTACTTTGTGAATCTTCCATTCTGTAGGGTCTAGAACCTGTAGGGTCACTTTGTGAATCTTCCATTCTGTAGGGTCACCTACTTTGTGAATCTTCCATTCTGTAGGGTCACCTACTTTGTGAATCTTCCATTCTGTAGGGTCACCTACTTTGTGAATCTTCCATTCTGTAGGGTCACCTACTTTGTGAATCTTCCATTCTGTAGGGTCACCTACTTTGTGAATCTTCCATTCTGTAGGGTCACCTACTTTGTGAATCTTCCATTCTGTAGGGTCACCTACTTTGTGAATCTTCCATTCTGTAGGGTCACCTACTTTGTGAATCTTCCATTCTGTAGGGTCACCTACTTTGTGAATCTTCCATTCTGTAGGGTCACCTACTTTGTGAATCTTCCATTCTGTAGGGTCACCTGCTTTGTGAATCTTCCATTCTGTAGGGTCACCTACTTTGTGAATCTTCCATTCTGTAGGGTCACCTACTTTGTGAATCTTCCATTCTGTAGGGTCACCTACTTTGTGAATCTTCCATTCTGTAGGGTCACCTACTTTGTGAATCTTCCATTCTGTAGGGTCACCTACTTTGTGAATCTTCCATTCTGTAGGGTCACCTACTTTGTGAATCTTCCATTCTGTAGGGTCACCTACTTTGAGAATCTTCCATTCTGTAGGGTCACCTACTTTGTGAATCTTCCATTCTGTAGGGTCACCTACTTTGTGAATCTTCCATTCTGTAGGGTCACCTACTTTGTGAATCTTCCATTCTGTAGGGTCATCTACTTTGTGAATCTTCCATTCTGTAGGGTCACCTAGAATCTTCCATTTGTGACCTACTTTGTGAATCTTCCATTCTGTAGGGTCACCTCTGCTTTGTGAATCTTCCATTCTGTAGGGTCACCTACTTTGTGAATCTTCCATTCTGTAGGGTCACCTACTTTGTGAATCTTCCATTCTGTAGGGTGCCTACTTTGTGAATCTTCCATTCTGTAGGGTCACCTGCTTTGTGAATCTTCCATTCTGTAGGGTCACCTACTTTGTGAATCTTCCATTCTGTAGGGTCACCTACTTTGCTTGAATCTTCCATTCTGTAGGGTCACCTACTTTGTGAATCTTCCATTCTGTAGGGTCACCTGCTTTGTGAATCTTCCATTCTGTAGGGTCACCTACTTTGTGAATCTTCCATTCTGTAGGGTCACCCTTTGTGAATCTTCCATTCTGTAGGGTCACCTACTTTTGTGAATCTTCCATTCTGTAGGGTCACCTACTTTGTGAATCTTCCATTCTGTAGGGTCACCTACTTTGTGAATCTTCCATTCTGTAGGGTCACCTACTTTGTGAATCTTCCATTCTGTAGGGTCACCTGCTTTGTGAATCTTCCATTCTGTAGGGTCACCTACTTTGTGAATCTTTGTGAATCTTCCATTCTGTAGGGTCACCTACTTTGTGAATCTTCCATTCTGTAGGGTCACCTACTTTGTGAATCTTCCATTCTGTAGGGTCACCTGAATCTTCCTTTGTGAATCTTCCATTCTGTAGGGTCACCTACTTTGTGAATCTTCCATTCCCTGTAGGGTCACCTACTTTGTGAATCTTCCATTCTGTAGGGTCACCTACTTTGTGAATCTTCCATTCTGTAGGGTCACCTACTTTGTGAATCTTCCATTCTGTAGGGTCACCTACTTTGAGAATCTTCCATTCTGTAGGGTCACCTACTTTGTGAATCTTCCATTCTGTAGGGTACTTTGTGACCTTCCATTCTGTAGGGTCACCTACTTGTGAATCTTCCATTCTGTAGGGTCACCTACTTTGTGAATCTTTCCATTCTGTAGGGTCACCTACTTTGTGAACCTTCCATTCTGTAGGGTCACCTACTTTGGAGAATCTTCCATTCTGTAGGGTCACCTACTTTGTGAATCTTCCATTCTGTAGGGTCACCTACTTTGTGAATCTTCCATTCTGTAGGGTCACCTACTTTGTGAATCTTCCATTCTGTAGGGTCACCTACTTTGTGAATCTTTCCATTCTGTAGGGTCACCCACTTTGAGAATCTTCCACTTTGTTCTCCATTCTGTAGGGTCACCTACTTTGTGAATCTTCCATTCTGTAGGGGTCACCTACTTTGTGAATCTTCCATTCTGTAGGGTCACCTACTTTGTGAATCTTTCCATTCTGTAGGGTCACCTACTTTGTGAATCTTCCATTCTGTAGGTCACCTACTTTGTGAATCTTCCATTCTGTAGGGTCACCTACTTTGTGAATCTTCCATTCTGTAGGGTCACCTACTTGTGAATCTTCCATTCTGTAGGGTCACCTACTTTGTGAATCTTCCATTCTGTAGGGTCACCCACTTTGTGAATCTTCCATTCTGTAGGGTCACCTACTTTGTGAATCTTCCATTCTGTAGGGTCACCTACTTTGTGAATCTTTCCATTCTGTAGGGTCACCTGCTTTGTGAATCTCTCCATTCTGTAGGGTCACCTACTTTGTGAACTCTTCCATTCTGTAGGGTCACCTACTTTGTGAATCTTCCATTCTGTAGGGTCACCTACTTTGTGAATCTTCC
>NW_025750420.1:0-19276 GCF_021184085.1 Oncorhynchus gorbuscha | reverse complement strand
AGCCTTCACACAATCATACAAATTCACAATATGTACCGTTTTTCAAGGCAATAAAAACACATGCAATTTCAGAAAAGTAACTTATGAAACAATATCCTGAAAAACCAACACATTCCACAGGAAAAAGGTCATCAACCAGCTGTCTGAACTGCCATAACGGCACCATCCAACTTTAAGAAATTCTGGTGATCATTCCACAAGTAACATATACTTAGTTTTTACCTGCATTAAGTACCACTTTCAATTCAACAAAGGCTTTGCAAAAAAAGAAAAAAGATAAAAGGTTCTGAAAGAACGGTCACCAACAGGGGCACAAAACAGTTATATCAAGGACTGCCAGCGCCTGGACTGGCAGAGCTAAGAGCACTGAGAGAGTGTGTGTGTGTGTGTGTGTGACTTTTGAGTGATGCCAATGTAGTCTTAGCACTGATACAGGAAACACACACACAGGCATACTGATACACAGGCACACACACAAACACACACACAGTGCCCTTCTTCTGTTTCCCACACACACTTCACAAAGTCATAATCACGTCCACTTGCTGGAGTCTGTTATGATAAGGACCTTTGCCAGCTCTTGCAGCATGTGGAATTTCCAGGCGATCAATCAACTATTTCTGTAGGACACTGCAGGATGGTTTTGAAGTTGCTTTCCTCACTTGCAAAAACCTCTGAAAGACACCATGTTGCTGTCAATGGGTTCCTACTAGCTCATTAGCATTGGAAGCTAGACCAACACATATTTCGACTCATTTCTCTAAGAACTGCCCTATATAGTTAAAAGTGCTGCAGTAGATCCAAAAAACAGTACAGCATATCAGTGAAAATGGAACTGACAGTTTTGCTAGGAGGACACACCCTCACCTGACACACCCTACCTGATACATGAAGTCTACAGTACCCAGGACCTTAAACCTGGACTGTCTGCCACCTGTTCACCCCAGGCCTCCTAAAGGGCATGGAATAGGAAATAGGGATGACCCCTTCCACACTGATGGCCCAGATTCCTGCAGTCCACTTGATAACAGAGGCCTAATTTACAGAGTAGGTGTTGAAAATATGTTTAAAAGCAGCCAAATTCCTCTGATGTCTGGTATGGGTTATCAAGGTCTGCCAGGACTGGCAGAGCTACCAGCGTGAGATAGTGTGACCTTTGAGTGACGCCAAGGAGTCTTAGCACTGACACGGTAAACACGCGCACTTCTGTTTCCCCACACACACACACACCTCACAAAGTCACTCCAGCCCACTTATTATATTGTAATGACAAGGACCCTAGCAAGTGGGGCTGGGACGACTGTTTCAGTATCGCGATACTCGTTAGTATCGTGGCGAGGGTAACAAAACACGAAGAGGGTTTGACAGCCTTAATGTTGGAAATGAACACTATTATGTTGTCATACAGAGTCACATTTATTTATTTTCCAACCTACACAGCACACAATATTTACAAACAGCAGGTGTTTGAAGGACCAACGAGTTTGGTCTGCTTCGTGTTTACATTTTTGCTATGGAAAAAATATTGCGATACTGGTATCGTCCTGGACCTGTTAGCAAGATCTTACAGCACGTGGCATTTGAGGACTAATTTATCTGCTGCACTGACCTGGGGCTGTTTTTAGCACCTTGTTGTTCAGGGTAACCAGCAGAGCAGGCAGCCTTTGAGCTACTTTACTGTAATACTTATGAGAGTGTTAGAGGCAATAACGTAAGATTGACTTATTTAACTTACAGACTTGAAGGCTTAATGCAGAATGTTGGGCTCTGCTTTTTGCAAACTCCTTTGAAGCCTCTGCTGGTGCTAAGCCACACACTTTACGATATGACTTTCGATGAAAACTGCATGATTCCATTCATGTAGATAGTCAACATAAAGAGCACTTGATGCCTGTTCTTCTAAGCTAAATCCAATTAAATCACCAGAAAATCATTAACACAACACCTTTTAAATTACATTTGAAGTACGTAAGAGTCTGAGGTTAGACCTTTGAGGAGGGTAAGAGGGACTAAGAGACTGGCTGACCAGAGAGACCGAGCTGGACGGTAAAGCCCCCTCTTTCTCCACACTAGCCTTTTCTCTCCATGAGTCTAGAAACGCCAGTCACTGGTGGTTAAACCCAAGCTGTCAGACGTCCAGAAAGCCCCAGGAGAATGTTTTCAGGTCAGACAAAAAAAACCTGAGAGACTTAAGAAAAAAGAGCTGTCCGATCAAATGCCTGATTGTATTTTATTGGGAGAGACAAACCCCTGGGGGCACGCCTCTCAGCCATAAACACAAGCACTGTCTTTGTCCCATAGGGGGCAACACAGGGGCCACATGCACACAGGCAGCCATTCAGGCACCGATCCACAAAGACACACACAGGCAGACACGCACACACATAGCAACAAGGGCCTCGGTTCCCACACGACTATTGATCGTTGTTAGCATTCCGTAACATTGAACTCCCTTAACATACCGCACCGTTCTCCACGTACACACACACACGCACGCGCACACACACTACAGCCGTCAGCTCCAAGAGGGGGCAGAGCAAAGGCATTCTACGAATGTGTGAGAATGTTCGGAACATTGTGCCTTTGGGGGTGGGTTAAATAGCCACTTTGATCGCACACCAACACAAATATGCTATTAGTGGTAACCCACAGGTCTCTGAGTGAATACATGAGTGGGAGAACAGGGGTAGGAGCAAGGCAGACAGTAATATAGTGAACGTGAAGTGAATGGAAGTGAATGTGAAGTGAATGTGCCTCATAGAGGAAGCCCACAGTAGACCTCAGCTTCACCCATAACGGTATTCATCATAATCATCGTCATCCTCTTCATCTCACATCCCTTCATCCCATTGTCTAACCTGGGGTTTACCAGAATACTGTTTATAGGACAATAGTATTTGATTATTTTCATTCATTGCTCGCTCAGATGTTTTACTTTGGTCCAGTGTTTCTCCTACCTAAATGATTCAGGCTTCAATTGGTTTCGATTTCAATATTGGTACTTAGGGTCCTGGATGTTGCTTTGGGGGCCTTCGGAGCCCTGACCTAGAAATAACATCGGTCTGACGTTGTCCTAACTGACCCTCTGTTGCGGCCTCTCTCCCGCCGCTCTTGATCTTTCCATCACGTCAGTTTCAGGAGTCATCGTGCCTATTTCACACCTCACAGACAACTGGTCATCTCCTAGAATAGGAGGCCCACGGTATTTTTTTATTTTTTATTGAACCTTTATTTAATAAGGAGAGGGAGAGAAATAGAGGAATGAATGGAGGGACGGACGGATGAATGAACCAATGAATGAATGAAACCGACACCCACCTACCAGCTCTTTGCCATCAGTGGCATACTCAGTGGTATTGAAAATAGAGTGCGTGCTCCCTAATACTATATGAGCAGGCAGCTCTCACTGTGTGTTCATTGGTCTGGAGTAAAAAGGTCTCAGAGCTGCTCAAATAAAAACATATTTTACTGGTCTGGAGTAAAAGGTCCTCAGAGCTGCTCAAATAAAAACATATTTTACTGGTCTGGAGTAAAAGGTCCTCAGAGCTGTCAAATAAAAACATATTTTACTGGTCTGGAGTAAAGGTCCTCAGAGCTGCTCAAATAAAACATATTTTACTGGTCTGGAGTAAAAGAGCTGCTCAAATAAAAACATCTGGTCTGACAGAGCTGCTCAAATCAAAACATATTTTACTGGTCTGGAGTAAAAGGTCCTCCTCAGAGCTGCACAAATCAAAACATATTTTACTGGTCTGGAGTAAAAAAGGTCCTGTCCTCAGAGCTGCACAAATCAAAACATATTTTACTGGTCTGGAGTAAAAGGTCCTGTCCTCAGAGCTGCACAAATCAAAACATATTTTACTGGTCTGGAGTAAAAGGTCCTGTCCTCAGAGCTGCACAAATCAAAACATATTTTACTGGTCTGGAGTAAAAGGTCCTGTCCTCAGAGCTGCACAAATCAAAACATATTTTACTGGTCTGGAGTAAAAGGTCCTGTCCTCAGAGCTGCACAAATCAAAACATATTTTACTGGTCTGGAGTAAAAGGTCCTGTCCTCAGAGCTGCACAAATCAAAACATATTTTACTGGTCTGGAGTAAAAGGTCCTGTCCTAGAGCTGCACAAATCAAAACATATTTTACTGGTCTGGAGTAAAGGTCCTGTCCTCAGAGCTGCACAAATCAAAACATATTTTACTGGTCTGGAGTAAAGGTCCTGTCCTCAGAGCTGCACAAATCAAAACATATTTTACTGGTCTGGAGTAAAAGGTCCTGCCTCAGAGCTGCTCAAATCAAAACATATTTTACTGGTCTGGAGTAAAAGGTCCTGTCCTCAGAGCTGCTCAAATCAAAACATATTTTACTGGTCTGGAGTAAAAGGTCCTGTCCTCAGAGCTGCTCAAATCAAAACATATTTTACTGGTCTGGAGTAAAAGGTCCTGTCCTCAGAGCTGCTCAAATCAAAACATATTTTACTGGTCTGGAGTAAAAGGTCCTGTCCTCAGAGCTGCTCAAATCAAAACATCTTTTACTGGTCTGGAGTAAAGGTCTGTCCTCAGAGCTGCTCAAATCAAAACATATTTTACTGGTCTGGAGTAAAAGGTCCTGTCCTCAGAGCTGCTCAAATCAAAACATATTTTACTGGTCTGGAGTAAAGGTCCTGTCCTCAGAGCTGCTCAAATCAAAACATCTTTTACTGGTCTGGAGTAAAAGGTCCTGTTTTCTAAATCAAAACAAAAAGGTCCTGTCCTCAAGTAATCAAAACATGTTTACTGGTCTACAATTTGGTATTGTTTTTTCTTAAAACTCTTGTTTGGTTAATTAAGTCTCTGTAAGTAACATTTCACTGAACTTTTAGCGCACCAGATTCAAAGACAAATACAATTTGATTTGGTTTTTATCTCTTGGTAACGTGACAACATTGAGAGAACCCCAGAGCGCACACAGATTCAAAGACAAATACAATTTGATTTGGTGTTAATCTCTTGGTAACGTGACAACATTGAGAGAACCCCAGAGCGCACGCAGATTCAAAGACAAATACAATTTGATTTGGTGTTAATCTCTTGGTAACGTGACAACATTGAGAGAACCCCAGAGCGCACGCAGATTCAAAGACAAATACAATTTGATTTGGTGTTAATCTCTTGGTAACGTGACAACATTGAGAGAACCCCAGAGCGCACGCAGATTCAATGTCTGCAAGTGTATTTTTGGATTCACAGCAGAATATTCGTACTCTTTAAATGGATTTGTAATCATTCTGAAAACGTCAAGTCACAAGTTTTCGGCCGTTGTTAAATATTTAACACATCGTGATACAACTTTCCAAAATTCAATTACACATTTGCTTATTGTACTTGCAAACACGAATATCAACGTGCCACAAGCGTCAGAATACAAGCTGGTGTAGTTCTGTCATCAGTATAATCCCATACTTAGGAGGTTCTACTCAAAAGTAGTGTACTATATGGGGTGCCATTTGATCCATATGGAGGAGTCAGCCAGGCCTTGGATCTTTCACGGTCTCAGGATACTTTTATTGTCAAGCCCTGACCTTAGATATCTCTGTTTTTCTATATATTTTGGTTAGGTCAGGGTGTGACTAGGGTGGGTACTCAAGCTGGTGTAGTTCTGTCATCAGTATAATCCCATACTTAGGAGGTTCTATTCAAAAGTAGTGTACTATATGGGGTGCCATTTAATATAATAATAATAATATATGCCATTTAGCAGACGCTTTTATCCAAAGCGACTTACAGTCATGTGTGCATACATTCTACGTATGGGTGTTCCCGGGGAGAACCCACTACCCTGGTGTTACAAGCCTCTACCAACTGGATCCATATGGAGGAGTCAGCCAGGCCTTTCACGGTCTCAGGATACTTTTATTGTCAAGCCCTGACCTTAGATATCTCTGTTTTTCTATATATTTTGGTTAGGTCAGGGTGTGACTAGGGTGGGTACTCTAGTTTGGTATGTCTAGGGTTTTTGTATGTCTATGTTGGCATGATATGGTTCCCAATCAGAGACAGTTGTTTATCGTTGTCTCTGATTGGGGATCATATTTAGGCAGCCATTTTCCTCATTTGGGGTGTGGGATCTATGTGTATTTGCCTGTCAGCACTAGTTTGTATAGTGTCACGGTTCGGTTGTTATTTTGTTTGTTTGTTCGGTGTTTATTCAGTTAATAAAGAGAATGTACGTTTACCACTCCGCCTTGGTCCGGTCCGTACAACCAACATGACATTTATATTTATTTAACCTTTATTGAACTAGGCTAGTCAGTTAAGAACAAATTCTTATTTACAATGACGGCCTACCCTGGCCAAACCCTGGACGACACTGGGCCAATTGTGTGCCACCCTATGGGACTCCCACTCACGATACAGCCTGGAATCAAACCAAGGTCTGTAATGACACCTCTAGGACTGAGATGCAGTGCCGTAGACCCCTTCGCCACTCGGGAGCCCCTACTTAATGATCACAGCCTTTTACTGTAGCTACTGCCAGGGGACCTCATAAACTGATGTTTTCACATTATGTGGCCCTAATTGCTCCTTGTTCCCCTTATAGGGCACCTGTACACTATGTAGCGATTTTGGGTGACATTTAGGACACAGTATTAATGATCACGGGTTACTATAGCAACCATTAGAGGGACCTAATGAACTGACCTTTTCACACACACACAGATGTGCCTTTTGAAACATACAGTTTACAAGTTTTAGCCAGCTATACGATTCAAATCAGATGGTTTACACGTTTTAGCCAGCTATACGATTCAAATCAGATGGTTTACACGTTTTAGCCAGCTATACGATTCAAATCAGATGGTTTACACGTTTTAGCCAGCTATACGATTCAAATCAGATGTTTTACACGTTTTAGCCAGCTATACGATTCAAATCAGATGGTTTACAAGTTTTAGCCAGCTATACGATTCAAATCAGATGGTTTACACGTTTTAGCCAGCTATACGATTCAAATCAGATGGTTTACACGTTTTAGCCAGCTATACGATTCAAATCAGATGGTTTACACGTTTTAGCCAGCTATACGATTCAAATCAGATGGTTTACACGTTTTAGCCAGCTATACGATTCAAATCAGAGGGTTTACACGTTTTAGCCAACTATACGATTCAAATCAGATGGTTTACACGTTTTAGCCAGCTATACGATTCAAATCAGATGGTTTACACGTTTTAGCCAGCTATACGATTCAAATCAGATGGTTTACACGTTTTAGCCAGCTATACGATTAAAATCAGATGGTTTAAATTTTAGCCAGCTATGATTCAAATCAGATGGTTTACAAGTTTTAGCCAGCTATACGATTCAAATCAGATGGTTTACACGTTTAGCCAGCTATACGATTCAAATCAGAGGGTTTACACGTTTTAGCCAGCTATACGATTCAAATCAGATGGTTTACACGTTTTAGCCAGCTATACGATTCAAATCAGATGGTTTACACGTTTTAGCCAGCTATTTCAAATCAGATGGTTTACAGTTTTAGCCAGCTATACGATTCAAATCAGATGGTTTACACGTTTTAGCCAGCTATACGATTCAAATCAGATGGTTTACACGTTTTAGCCAGCTATACGATTCAAATCAGATGGTTTACACGTTTTAGCCAGCTATACGATTCAAATCAGATGGTTTACACGTTTTAGCCAGCTATACGATTCAAATCAGATGGTTTACAAGTTTTAGCCAGCTATACGATTCAAATCAGATGGTTTACACGTTTTAGCCAAATCAGATGGTTTACTATACGATTCAAATCAGATGGTTTACACGTTTTAGCCAGCTATACGATTCAAATCAGATGGTTTACACGTTTTAGCCAGCTATACGATTCAAATCAGATGGTTTACACGTTTTAGCCAGCTATACGATTCAAATCAGATGGTTTACACGTTTTAGCCAGCTATACGATTCAAATCAGATGGTTTACACGTTTTAGCCAGCTATACGATTCAAATCAGATGGTTTACACGTTCTGCCTCATGTTTATACACTTTTCCCGATATCGATATTAGATAGACATTTGAATAGAAAGAGACCATAGTGCTGTCGGCCTACAGCTGGTTTGTCACAAAACCATGGTAGTTATGGTGGCAGACACATAGACAACGGGTTAACCTGTCTCTGTTCATTGAATGGGCCATTATATCAAACCGGTTCAATAAAGATGTACATGTTCACCTCAATCATCACCTCAATCTATGTAGTAATTGTTACTGTGGGTGAATAGCCACAGTCTCTCGGCATGTAACATACCCTTTCTAATGGCAGGCAGTGAGTTTAAAGGGACAATCTGGAATTGGTACATTTTTCTGAATGATATAATAGCCATTGATACATGAAGAATATAACTTAATTTAAGAGTGGTTACATTTCTCCAGCCACATCCTTCAGTTGTTTACAACAACAAAAACCACAGTGGTGTGTTGACCGCTTTTGGTTTAGTTTAAAACCCAGATCGCCCGTTTCATCTTGGATCATTAGTCATTTAGGATTACAGCCAAGCTGCATTCATTATCCCAGTGGAACAGTAACATCTATATTTTAAGGGGGGGTGAGAAGTAACCCTTCAGCAGAATTCCTTCTGTAGCTCAGTTGGGGAGCCAGAGCATGGCGCTGAGCGGGAACTGTAACGGCCAGGGTGGATGAACGCAGTGCCCTGGGTTAGGGCCTGATCAGATCCCCTGGACCACCCATAGCGTAGAATGTATGCCAGTGGAGAGAGTGGAGGAGCGGGGTGACGTGAGAGAACTTTCGTCTTTCATTTTTTCAGTTTCATCTTGGATCATTAGTCAGGGATTACAGCCAAGCTAACATTATCCCAGCAGTAACATTATAGTAACCCTTCAGCAGAATGGGCAGGATGTCCCTAAATAGGCCTCATTACATCCGTCTTTGTCTTCAATGGATAGACTCTACTCACTCTGCAAGACAGGTACAGCTAGGGATGCATCCCAAATGGGACCCTATTCCCTACAATGGGCCCTGGTCAAAAGTATTGCACTTTAAAGGGAATAGGGGTCAAAAGTAGTGCACTATATATGGAATAGTGGTCAAAAGTAGTGCACCATAAAGGGAATAGTGGACAAAAGTAGTGCACTATAAAGGGAATAGTGGACAAAAATAGTGCACTATAAAGGGAATAGGGGTTCATTTGGGACCGATACCAGGTTTTATATCCTGCTGCAGTTCTGCTTGCTCACACTCTCACAGTCTCATAATGTTTACAATTTATGGCCCCCTGACAAGCAGGTTTTCCCCCTTACATTTCTGTTTACTTTCTGCCTCTGTGCTGTTTCCCATATATCCCACGTTCAAAGGTAACTGTTTTACTGCAGTGTTAGGTCACTGTTTAGGTGCTCAGTCTGGGAGCTCTCTGTTGGAATAATGAAAGCCCTTCTTCGCTATTCATAGCCCCTCCGTCACTCGGTCCCGTCAAGAACATTCTCAAGCCGCCCTCTGCCGGCGGCGCCACAGTGGTGCCTTAAGGATCTCTACAGATTGGTGTCCCATCCTCGGGACGGTTGAGCTAATGTGCGCTAATGTGATTAGCATGAGGATGTAAGTAACAAGAACATTTCCCAGGACATAGACATATCTGATATTGGCAGAAAGCTTAAATTCTTGTTAATCTAACTTCACTGTCGAATTTACAGTAGCTGTTACAGTGAAATAATACCATGCTATTGTTTGAGGAGAATGCACAGTTATGAACTTGAAAAGTTATCAGTAAACCAATTGGGCACATTTGGGCAGTCTTGATATCACATTTTGAGCAGAAATACAATGGTTCATTGGATCAGTCTAAAACTTTGCACATGCACTGCTGCCATCTAGTGGCCAAAATCTAAATTGTGCTTAGCCTGGAATAATACATTATGGCCTTTCTCTTGCATTTCAAAGACGATGGTACAGAAAAAAACGGTTGGCTTTTACTTTGTACCATCTTTTACCAGATCTGTTATATTCTCTCCTACGTTCAGTTCACATTTCCACAACCTTCAAAGTGTTTCCTTTCAAATGGTACCAAGAATATGCGTATCCTTGCTTCAGGTCCTGAACTACAGGCACGTAGATTTGGGTATGTCATTTTAAAGCGAAAATTTAAAAAGGGGGGCAGATCCTTTTAAAGTGGTGATAAGACCAGTCATTCTGGACGGAGGCTAAATTTACACTACAGTGCCTGGAAATGCGATGAAATTGCTAAAGTAGTCAAATATTTAGTAGGAAATATCTTTGCTAGCATTATCATCTAGTCAAATTGACTTTAGACAGATGTCAATGTTGTCATTAGCTAGTTCTTAAAGAATAGCTGGCAATACTGACGCTACCTAGCTAGAATCCGGTGGCCTCCCCTCAATCTTAGCTAGCTAGTTAACGTTATACTGCATCTAAAGTCAATCTGGTGGCCTCCCCTCAATCTTAGCTAGCTAGTTAACGTTATACTGCATCTAAAGTCAATCTGGTGGCCTCCCCTCAATTTTAGCTAGCTAGTTAACTTTATACTGCATCTAAAGTCAATCTGGTGGCCTCCCCTCAATTTTAGCTAGCTAGTTAACTTTATACTGCATCTAAAGTCAATCTGGTGGCCTCCCCTCAATTTTAGCTAGCTAGTTAACTTTATACTGCATCTAAAGTCAATCTGGTGATGTCAAAATGATGACAAAAGGTTTCCCCACTAATTATTTGCCTCCTTTTGAATGCCATGGCATTTAAAAGCCACTGTAATGGACTTTTGATGAAATCTTCATCGGTGCTCATTGACGATACATTGAGTAGAATGCTCAGTCCATAACAAACGTTCAAAACAATATTGTGAAGGAAACCAACAACCCATGAATAGCCTGGTCCCAGATCTGTTTGTATTAACTTGTGAACTCCTATCTCCATCATTGAATAAATAATTAGGAGTTGGTAAGACAGCACCAACATATCTGAGACCAGGCTACAGTACGTCTTCACCAGACAGTGGTTTGTTCTAGTAGCCTGCTGGACATGTCACTGAGTGCTCTTGAGTCTTCTCTTAAAATACCTCATTGAGTGCTGACATAAAGGAGCAGCTGGTGGATTGGGTACCTTGGTGACATACATTACATGGACAACAGTGTGTGGATTAAGTTATTTCAGCCACAACCGTTGCTGACAGGTGTATATACTCGAGCACACAACCATGCAATCTCCATAGGGAAACATTGTCCGTAGAATGGCCCATGCTGAAGAGCTCAGTGACTTTCTGCCCTGCTAGAGCTGCCCCTGCTAGAGCTGCCCCTGCTAGAGCTGCCCCTGCTAGAGCTGCCCCCTGCTAGAGCTGCCCCTGCTAGAGCTGCCCCCTGCTAGAGCTGCCCCTGCTAGAGCTGCCCCTGCTAGAGCTGCCCTGCCCTGAGAGAGCTGCCCCTGAGAGCTGCCCTCTGCTAGAGCTGCCCCTGCTAGAGCTGCCCCTGCTAGAGCTTGAGAGACAGAGAGAGATTGAGAGACAGAGAGATTGAGAGACAGAGAGATTGAGAGACAGAGAGATTGAGAGACAGAGAGATTGAGAGACAGAGAGACAGAGAGATTGAGAGACAGAGAGAGAGACAGAGAGACAGAGAGATTGAGAGACAGAGAGACAGAGAGATTGAGAGACAGAGAGATTGAGAGACAGAGAGACTGAGAGACAGAGAGACTGAGAGACAGAGAGATTGAGAGACAGAGAGATTGAGAGATTGAGAGACAGAGAGAGGCTCAGTCCGAGCAGACATTGTTTTATCTCTAGAGGGACACCAGCTTTCAACACTAGCATTGTGGGTGGGTTCTTGAAATCTCCCTGTAGCCCTAAAGAAAATCTCCCTGTAGCCCTAAAGAAAACACAGACAGACCCAAGGGATGTAGCAGATTAAATTCCCCCTGTGAAACCACTCTGACGCTTTCTATTCTTACACCACTGTGGTATGAAATGATATTATCGTCTCCGAAAATGGGTCCGACACCAATTGACGGGAAGCTGGCATGAGCCATAAACACAGCTATTAAACTCCCACCTCAAACCACCAACATGCTGACTAAGCGACGAGGCACTGATACATTTACATCAAGCTATACTATAGCATACTATATGTAGAACCTGGGATACTTTCTCCTCCATTTGACTGGTTATCAACAGATTCGTTTTCAGAAGATTTAGTCTAACACAACTATACTATAATAATTTATGTAAACTTTACTATAACAATTTAAGCCATCTGTACTATTACAATTTAAGTAATTTATACTATAACAATTTAAGTCATCTATACTATAACAATTTAAGTCCTCTATACTATAACAGTTGAGGTCCTCTATACTGTAACAGTTGAAGTCCTCTATACTATAACAGTTGAGGTCCTCTATACTGTAACAGTTGAAGTCCTCTATACTGTAACAATTAACAGTTAAAGTCCTCTATACTGTAACAGTTGAAGTCCTCTATACTATAACAGTTGAAGTCCTTTACTACTGTAACAGTTGAAGTCCTCTGATACTGTAACAGTTGAAGTCCTCTATACTATAACAGTTGAGGTCCTCTATACTGTAACAGTTGAAGTCCTCTATACTGTAACAATTAACAGTTAAAGTCCTCTATACTGTAACAGTTGAAGTCCTCTATACTATAACAGTTAAAGTCCTCTATACTGTAACAGTTGAAGTCCTCTATACTGTAACAGTTGAAGTCCTCTATACTATAACAGTTGAAGTCCTCTATACTGTAACAGTTGAAGTAATTCTATACTATAACAGTTGAAGTCCTCTATACTATAACAGTTGAAGTCCTCTATACTGTAACAGTTGAAGTCCTCTATACTGTAACAGTTGAAGTCCTCTATACTGTAACAGTTGAAGTCCTCTATACTATAACAGTTGAAGTCCTCTATACTGTAACAGTTGAAGTCCTCTATACTATAACAGTTGAAGTCCTCTATACTGTAACAGTTGAAGTCCTCTATACTATAACAGTTGAAGTCCTCTATACTATAACAGTTGAAGTCCTCTATACTATAACAGTTGAAGTCCTCTATACTGTAACAGTTGAAGTCCTCTATACTGTAACAGTTGAAGTCCTCTATACTATAACAGTTGAAGTCCTCTATACTGTAACAGTTGAAGTCCTCTATACTGTAACAGTTGAAGTCCTCTATACTGTAACAGTTGAAGTCCTCTATAATGTAACAGTTGAAGTCCTCTATACTGTAACAGTTGAAGTCCTCTATACTGTAACAGTTGAAGTCCTCTATACTATAACAGTTGAAGACGTTTAAGGTTTGTGTTCTTGTTTACAGTACTGTAGCGTGTTCATTTCATTTTGCAGAACGATGCAGCCGTGTATACGATGTAAAACAACGATCAACCGGAGGACTGTTTGAATAGGCAGAGGGAGTCTGGAGAAGAGAAGGAGATTGGCAGAAGCTATTAAAGAAGACATTCCGTGACAGCAGCAGATCCCGACACAGCTACATCACAGAATGAGGATGAAATACACAATCTCCCTTGTCTTCATTGTGGCACTGGTCATCATTGAGAAGGAAAACAACATTATCTCACGGTAAACCTAAGCCCATCTCCATGATCAACACAGAGAGAGGGAGAGAGAGAGAGAGAGACAGAGAGAGAGAGAGAGAGAGAGAGTGTGTGTGTGTGTGTGTGTGTGTGTGTGTGTGTGTGTGTGTGTGTGTGTGTGTGTGTGTGTGTGTGTGTGTGTGTGTGTGTGTGTGTGTGTGTGTGTGTGTGTGTGTGTGTGTCTGTGTGTGTCTGTGTGCGTGTGTGTGCGTGTGTGTGTGTGTGTGTCTGTGTGTGTCTGTGTGCGTGTGTGTGCGTGTGTGTGCGTGTTCGTGTGTGTGTGTGTGTGTGTGTGTGTGTGTATGAGTTAGGCCTGTCTGTTATAGTGATCTCCCTCAGATTGGAACAGGCTCACCTTTATTCATAGCGGTGTGTTTGAGACATTCGTTTCAGCTACTCAGCCTCAAGTGTCATGCCGTGTTTTCCAAGTCATCTGATTGGATGAAGTAGTCATGTTTCAATTGCATAGATTGTTTACTTACCTTTAATTGATTTCACTGTCTGTGGATAAGATGGTCTTGTAAAACTATAAAACATGTTGTTTAACACTGCCAACCCTGTCTTGTAGGGTTTCAGACAAGCTCACCCCAAAGCAGACCCCCCAGACACCCCTTCAGCCCAGTAACTCTGCCTCAGCCTCAGCCCTGGGTCTCCTGAAGTACAATGGCTCCTCCTTCTCTACCCTGAGCAAGCTGGACCCTGTCTTCGCCCTCATGAAGAGACGCCTGGAGAACTACACCGAGCAGAGGTCTGTGTGTGTAGCATGTTATACTATTTATCATACAGTAAGACAAACAGTCTGGCCTTAATGGCTACATGTACTCCTAAATCTACACCCTGTACAGCCAGGAGAGGACTGGCCACCCCTCAGAGCCCGGCTCCTCTCTACCCTGTACAGCCAGGAGAGGACTGGCCACCCCTCAGAGCCCGGCTCTTCTCTACCCTGTACAGCCAGGAGAGGACTGGCCACCCCTCAGAGCCCGGCTCCTCTCTACCCTGTACAGCCAGGAGAGGACTGGCCACCCCTCAGAGCCCGGCTCCTCTCTACCCTGTACAGCCAGGAGAGGACTGGCCACCCCTCAGAGCCCGGCTCCTCTCTACCCTGTACAGCCAGGAGAGGACTGGCCACCCCTCAGAGCCCGGCTCCTCTCTACCCTGTACAGCCAGGAGAGGACTGGCCACCCCTCAGAGCCCGGCTCTTCTCTAGATTTCATTCTATGTTCCTGCCTTCCAGGGAGTTGTTGTACACACTGTGCTTCTGCCTCTGCATTGCTTCATCTCTGGGGTTTTAGGATGGGTGTCTGTAAAGCACTTAGTGACAACCGCTGATACAAAAAAGGCATTTATAAAATATATGTGATTGATTGACACTACAGTACCTAACATATCATGTTTGATCTCAGTAAAGACCTTCCTGAAGCCAGCATAGTGGTGTCCCTACTCCTGATCAGTATTTGTATGTGTGATGTCCAAGTGGTTGGGAATAATGTTGTTTTTTAAAATATCCGATCCGATTGACATTGGACAATAAAGTTTTGTATTTTGTATTGTATTGTAGGTCAGAGGTCATAGGGTCAGCTGGAAACAGAAAGCACATCCTCCTATTGGCCACCACGCGGACAGGCTCCTCCTTCGTGGGCGAGTTCTTCAACCAGCAGGGAGACAACATGTTCTACCTGTTCGAGCCGCTGTGGCACGTGGAGAGGTCGCTGACATTAGAGAGTGGTGGGACCAACGCCACGGCCGCCGCCCGGGCCTACCGGGAAGTCCTCCAGGGGCTCTTCCTGTGTGACTTCACCCCTCTGGAGAGCTTTATTGACCCACTTCCTGTAGACCACGTCACCTCAGCCCTGTTCAGGAGAGAATCTAGCAGCTCTCTCTGTGAGGAGTCCGTCTGTAGCCCGTTCGTTAAGAAAGTCTTTGAACGCTACCATTGCCGGACCAGGAAGTGTGGTCCCCTCAACCTGACCATGGCGTCCGAGTCCTGCCAGCAGAAGGAGCACAGGACCATTAAATCCGTCCGGGTGCGCCAGCTGGAGACCCTGAGACCCTCGCCGAGGACCCTCGTCTGGACATCAAGTTCATCCAGCTGGTGAGGGACCCCAGGGCGGTTCTGGCCTCCCGCATGGTGGCCTTCTCCGCCAAGTACAACAACTGGAAGAAGTGGGCGGTGGACGGAGACGTGCCCGTTGACGACGACGAGGTGAGGAAGCTGAAAGGCAACTGCGACAACATCAGGATGTCTGCGGAGGTCGGCCTGAGGCAGCCGTCTTGGCTGAGGCGGAGGTACATGCTAGTACGGTACGAGGATATCGCTAGATTCCCTATGAGGAAGGCAGCGGAGATGTACAAGTTCACCGGGATCCCGTTCACTCCTCAGGTGAAAGACTGGGTGTTAAAGAACACCCAGGCTTCCAATGAAGCTAGTGGAGTCTATTCAACACAGAAGAACTCCTCTGAGCAAGTGGAGAAATGGAGGTTCAGCATACCGTACAAACTAGCCCAGGTGGTGCAGAGGGTTTGTGGACCCACGATGAAACTGTTTGGGTACAAGTTTGTGAACAGCGAGGCGATGCTGACGGACAAGTCTATCAGTTTGATCGAAGAAAAGATTTTCATACAAAACTTTTCATAGACATTTTACGGTGACTCTGAACTCTGCTCATCAGACAAAGTGGACCAACAGATATGATTATGAAGTGATAGTTGTGAGGATATTTATTGGGGACTGTACTAGTATACAACAATGTATAAGACACTTTATAGATACATATTAAATTATAACCTGTTACACTCCAGGGTGGAGAAGGAAATACACATTTTTGTGTGTAATAAAAAGGAACGAATACAAAAACGAGTACTACCTTTTAACGTTTTACAGGGACATTTAACAAAAGAAAACCCTTGTTACATGAGTACTACACGGTAGAAAACACTTGTTTTATGAGTACTACATGGTAGAAATCCCTTGTTATATGAGTACTACATGGTAGAAAACCCCTTGTTTTATGAGTACTACATGGTAGAAAACCCCTTGTTACATTAGTACTACATGGTAGAAATCCCTTGTTATATGAGTACTACATGGTAGAAGACACTTGTTATATGAGTACTACATGGTAGAAACCCCTTGTTACTACATGTTACATGGTATTGTTATATGAGTAGTACATGGTAGAAAACCCTTGTTATATGAGTACTACATGGTAAATCCTTGTTACATGAGTACTACATGGTAGAAAACCCCTTGTTTTTTGAGTACTATATGGTAGAAAACACTTGTTTTATGAGTACTACACGGTAGTTAAAACCCTTGTTGTTATGAGTACTACATGGTAGAAAACCTTGTTATATGAGTACTACATGGTAGAAAACCCTTGTTTTATGAGTACTACATGGTAGAAAACCCCTTGTTACATTGTTTTAGTACTACATGGTAGAAAACATGAGTACTTGTTTGTTATATGAGTACTACATGGTAGAAGACACTTGTTATATGAGTACTACATGGTAGAAAACACTTGTTTTATGAGTACTACATGGTAGAAAACACTTGTTTTATGAGTACTACATGGTATTGTTTTAAACACTTGTTTTATGAGTACTACATGGTAGAAAAGTTGTTTGTTATGCACCTTTGCCAAGTAGTTTAAGCTTTTTCAATCTGGTTTTAGGGTGACCAAGCTTGAGTCCTTGAACAGTTTCCCTGTTGAAGTGTATTTTTTCTCTGTTCAAGCCACGGGTTAATAACAGTAGCTGATTTTGAACCGAGCTGTAGAGAAGGGAGTTAAATGACTGGCTTTGCTCTGTGTGTGTGGAAAGCAAGACAGTGGCAGGACATTCCAATGTTTTGGTCTTGTATGTTCTATAGCTTTTTCCTATAAAGAAGGGATGTTTCTTTTTCATGTTAATTTAATATATTATTTTATTTGTATTGAGATTGAGAGATTATGGCCATGGCTTTTGCACATGCTACATAGATGGATAGTCTTCTCCCCGCTAACTGATGGGACCCCTTACTTCCAGACCTGGGTTCAAATAGTAGTCGAAATCTTTCATACGGTTTCAGCATTTGCTTTAGCCTGCCATGAGTGCCATATGGGTGGGGTTTGCTGTTTTGAGATTATTCTATTGGTTAATAACACCAGCTAAAGTTTTTGAAATTATTTTGAATACTATTTGAACCCAGGTCTGCTTCGTGAACACATCGGCTAGGTGAGTGAGTATCTGTACATGCATGTTGCTTTTAGTTTTAATTGGCTGTTAGTGTTTCACGTCGTGGAAGTCGCCGGTGAGCGTAGCGACTCATTCTGTAAAAACAGATGTCTTCGGTGGTCCTGTATGTACAGACACATGTGTGTCCCAAAAGGCACCCTGTTCCCCATAATGCACCATAGGGAATAGACACATACATTCCTCCTGCAGCCGGTTTGCAGAATTGTGTGAGGTTTATCAGCAGCTTTCTGTCCTTTGACACAAGTCTCCTGGCTGGTGATGATGGACGAGAAGAGGACCAGGGGACTAAAAGACTGGGTGTACGTTCCAAATGGCACCCTATTCCGTATATGGTGCACTATTTTTGAACACTGCCCCATTGGGATCTGGTCATAGGTAATGCACTATGTAGGGAATAGGTTGCCCTTTGGGAGCGTTATGGTTTTTGTCTATATGTATGCCTATGCCCTTTCTCATTCTGGTGTTAAAGTTAAGTTTGCTTTTCATTTCAGTGGAATTTACTATTGTTGTATGTGGTTGTTTGGCCTTTTACTGTACAAGTAAATTGAATACTGACAAGTCTACTTTTGTTGTTTCCTTGTTTTGCTGTCAGATGTATTTTAAACTGTTAGGTGACATTTCTTCAAATATATGTTCTATGTGTAGTGCTTATTCATATGGAGAAATCTCAAACCGATTTGACGCATACTAGCTACGAACATTGGAGACATTCATTAAGCCCAGAGCAGGACTCTCCAACCCTGTTCCTGACCAGAGCAGGACTCTCCAACCCTGTTCCTGACCAGAGCAGGACTCTCAACCCTGTTCCTGACCAGAGCAGGACTCTCCAAACCTGTTCCTGGCCAGAGCAGGACTCTCCAACCCTGTTCCTGACCAGAGCAGGACTCTCCAACCCTGTTCCTGACCAGAGCAGGACTCTCCAACCTGTTCCTCGCCAGAGCAGGACTCTCCAACCCTGTTCATCGTCAGAGCAGGACTCTCCAACCCTGTTCCTCACCAGAGCAGGACTCTCCAACCCTGTTCCTCGCCAGAGCAGGACTCTCCAACCCTGTTCCTGGAGAGCTACCGTCCTGTAGGTTTTCACTCCAACCCTGTTCCTGGGAGAGCTACCGTCCTGTAGGTTTTTTTCACTCCAACCCTGTTCCTGGAGAGCTACCGTCCTGTAGGTTTGCCCTCCAACCCCTGTTCCTGGAGAGCTACCGTCCTGTAGGTTCTCTCTCCAACCCTGTTCCTAGAGAGCTACCGTCCTGTAGGTTTCACTCCAACCCTGTTCCTGGAGAGCTACCGTCCTGTAGGTTTTCACTCCAACCCTGTTCCTGGAGAGCTACCATTCTGTAGGTTCTCTCTCCAACCCTGTTCCTGGAGAGCTACCGTCCTGTAGGTTTTCACTCATGTAGGTTCTCTCTCCAGCCCTGTTCCTGGAGAGCTACCATCCTGT